>NC_056729.1:282505697-282678197 GCF_019279795.1 Protopterus annectens | reverse complement strand
CAGAATAGTAGGAAAACTTTCCTAGTTTGGTGGCATTGTGAGGAAACTTGTTTATTTTACTTGTGTTGCAAAGGTGGAGTAGCATGTGGATTTATCCAAAATGTGTAGCAAGTGTATTGCTGCTTATGAACAGTCTGTAGAACAGGTACTATAGTTTTTCATGAAGAATGTGCATTGTAGCTCGCACAGTATGTACATGGATTGCTGAAACTGTGTACTGTTATTGTAAAAGAGGGTTGATGCATCCATCCTAATCGCCGTAGTAGGAGGTGTACTAGCTATGAAGCTGTTGTCAGTTTGCCAGAAATCTAAATTGAAAATAGTAGTAATTTTCTCTTTTTGTAATCTAGCAAGTGTAACTTCTATATATAATGGTAACCAGATCTGTGGTTACAGGAAGAAAAGGACTGGGTACGCGATTGAATAATCTGAAAAAAATTTATTATACATGTAAGAGTTTGCTGCATGATGTGGATGGAGATATTTCGTATTTGCATTTTTTGCTAACTGACCGGTTTTGCTGAATGAAGGCTAATAGCAGTGGTATTTTATGATGAAAAGTTTGCACCGCGGGATGTTTAGCTGTCATGGCTGCTGCTGTTTGTGTCGTTGTTTAATCAAAGAATGTTTAAAATGAGAGAACACTCGTTGTAACAGGTGCCTTCATCAAAAGCCAGAAATTTTTCCTACTGTTATAACTGATGGGTATCGCGTTTGCTGTCAACTCCTTTTTTTTAATTGATTTTTAGGGACTGCTACTTTTGTGAACACACATGCGTGTCAGTCACTGATCTTTGGAAAAATGCCTTCCCGTGATCGTCACTGCAAAACCAAGCATACCATATTGTCTGTTTATCAACACAGGTGATGAAACCAGTCTTGAGGTGATGTTTTTAATATTTTCTGTAATTGGAGCTACATTGGGTTGTGCTGTTATGTGCTCATTCCTTGCCCTGTATCAGTGTGCACCCTAGCAACTTTGTCAGCCAGTTAATTTTCATCACCTGTAGCTTATTCACCTGTTCAACCTATAATGGCAAGTGTTCTTTACCATATAGTAGTAAAAGTTGCACCACTGTGTTGTACACCTTAACGTTCATATAATTTGGTTTTCTTCTGTCATTGCCTACACCAGGTCATGTATAACTGTCTACTGTGGCCTGCTGTGGCTATAGCTTTGACATCTTCAAAAGACTGTTATCCAGAACCACCCTGCCCTGATACTTGATGCAGTTTACCTGTTGAACCATACAACCTCCTATCTGTATTCACCAATTCATATTACATGCAATTACCTTTCATTACTGCCAGTGTTACTAGAAATTAACAGTGCACTATGCTGTCCTTTGCTGAAGTTCAAGCTCAGTCTGCCTGTACTGTCATATTGTCTGTTTACAGCAGCTTGGTTGATCTGTCCCCTGCAACCTGATGGCTATTGTCCATGACCAGTATGAGTATCAACGTGAACAGTGGTTGCTTGGGACACTGTCATAAGCATTTATACAAGTAAAAGAATGGCCATTTGGAGTCTGTGCTATTTTCCAGCATCGGCTCGTATGTGCATCACTGCAAACATTGTGCCATTCAAGCTTCAGCCTTATCTGAATAAGAATTTGTTCGCACAACCACCCTCTCCAGTAGTGGCATGCAATGTAGCTTTTGTCCACTGTACTTTATTGGCAAGTTAGGGCTCTTGCTGAGGGCCAGCTGTTTCACTTGGGGATTAGTTTGGAGTCATGAATTTTAACCAACTGCATCCTCCATAGTCTGAATAAGTCTAGCTGTGTTTGTAAATTATGGCTATGCTCCTTACAAGGCATTTGGCATACAAAAGTATGGAATGTCTTCACTTTCCTGTTGAGCCACCCATGTGTACTCGGGCAGTAATCAAATCCTGTTCAGTGTGCACTGATAATGGCAGTAAAGCCATCCATTATAGATGGTCATGTTCTGATGCTTTCTCCAGTCAGTCATGCAACAGCTGTCTGCACTTTTTCCCTCACTTTCAAAACACCCAGATGTGATGAATAGTCTGACATTCTGAATACTGTCATATCATTACACTGCAGTCGGGCATGATTGAGTCACAACTGATGTCAGACTGCTTTCAGAAGAGCACTTGCCACAATTCCTACATTGCAGCCATGTGCTCCACCAGAGTAGTATAGTGGGGATCTCAAATGAGTATAAGCAGGAATAAGTCTTAGGCTAGATAATGTAATGTAATGCAATCATGAAGGATGTCAGAAGTAATACATGTATGGCAGTCCCAAAAAAGGTGAAACAGGAGCACATGTTCAGTGAACAGCCCACGGGTACAATCTGTTACTGACAGATGGATTTTGGATGACTCGTTTGCCCACAGTTTCAATTTGGGACTTTTGAGCATGTCTCTGTAATGCACACAGTCTGTCATGTGCAAGACTGTCGCACAAAAATGAATCAGCAAACCAGGAAATGACACAAGCTGGAAAAACCGGTAAAGCAAAAAACGGAATCTCTGCACCAATATAAGAGTGTTTAAAAGTTTTAAATTTTATTCTCCAAGTAACTCGCCCACTGGTAGCAATAAGACAAAAAAACCAAGTAAACGTCTACTAAAACAAATGTCCCACTGTGAGTAAGACTGGACACTTGGGAGGTGGTGTGAAAGGGGGAGGGGAGATGATTAGAAGAGCTACAAGCCAAGGATAACAAAAGACTTAAAAATTAGCAAGTGTAACAAGAAGCTGCAGGAAAAAAAACTTTGAAAGTCTGTTCTTTGGAATTGCAGCTGCTTGTGGTATAATTAGCCACTGAAAAGCAACCATTGTTTGATAAAAAGTTTGTGATTGAAGCAACAGAGTGGATGCATGCAAAGTGTGAATACTGTGACAGCAACTGTGGAACAGGGCAGGCTGCGTGATGTCATGGTTTTGAGACAAATACTGCATTGTGGGATAGCAGGAGACTTAGTAAAACTTAGAAACAATTTCAACATGCTAGCCCCATGTGGCAAGAGTATAAAATTACGTATAAAAATTTCAAAAAAAATGTAAATGGTCCCAGAGTGCTGTTAAAATAAAGGAAATATCAAAACTTGATGAAATAGACATGTTTTTTCAGTCTGTGGGTGCGGTTCTCCTTTAAAGGACAGTTAGCAAGGGATAAAAAATATGGCATGATAATTTTAAGACCCGATCAGATGAGATTAGAGAAGACTGGGAGAGAGAGAATGCCAAATTACAAAAGAGCAATAGGAGGAAATTTGTATGGATTTTAGGTATGCTACAAAAGTCAAAAAGATTTAGGTTATTTGTAAGGAAATGTTTACATGTTTTTTATAGTCTGAGTAGACCTCACATAGTTTCCCAAAGCAGAGATCAGATAGAAGAGAAGTGAAGCAACTGAAAGAGGAAACTGAGAGCACATTTTGTGAATGTGGCATTGAGTTTTAGAACTCCCTACAGAATGTCCCAACATAAATGGTGGGAAACTAAGAATGTTTTACTGAGTTAGTGTCTAGATTTAGAATTGCTGATACATAGCAGGGGCATGTTAAGTCTAATATTACTAGCAAACAAAAAAAAAAAAAAAAAACAACACAATTACATGAAAATGAAAACAGCTGATTAAACCAGTTAACAATAATGTATTGCCTATTGTAGAAAAATAAAAGCTCTAGAAACTGAATGATTGAAAAAAGATAGAAAGTAAACGTCATTAAAAATGATACTTTGGGAAGCCTATATGCAAAATATTGTTCAAGAAGATGAGTGCAATAAGTATACTGGTAGGAGATCACATGTATGAGTAGATTAAAATGCAAAAGAGTATAGTTATGATGGAAATTATATGTATAATGTATTATATAATACTGGAAAGTGCTAGACTATTATGTTTTTCACTTTTATTAATATCTGTGAGCTCAGGTTGCAAATTAAAAATGTGATTCATAAATAAAATAGTTAAAAAAGATAAATTAGGGACTTGGCCATACTCCATGGCAGTAAGTTCCAAGGAGTGGGCCCCCCTGATAAGTGGAAACATGATTCCCAGACAATTGCAGCTGTATCTTTGGCGTGACCAATATCCTTTTGGTGAAAGGACACAGGATGTGGGAATGTTAATGCTATGCCTGCATTTGGTGAAGACAGGGACCCAAATAATGTATGGTCAGGAAATTCATGGCCTCAATTTTTTTTTTATATAGAAAATGGAGAAACAAACCCTCAACCGATGCAGGCTAAGGAGAAATTATTTAATATGATGGTACTGGGAAACATCCATAACTAGCCATAAAATGTAATTTTGTACCACTATAGTCAATAAATGAATCTGGTAGCTCTAGATGCAGGGTTTTGTAGTTGTCCAAATCAAAGTATACCAGTGACTCCACAATCACTGGATGAAGCTCAGATAGAATAAATTGTTTAATAAGGACAGTCTTCCTAAGATGGGAAACAAAAGGAACTTGTCAACAGCTGACAAACATCCATGTGTTGTTGATGATAATCCCTTAGGTATTCACTTTTGAAATGAAATCCAGTCTTTTACCAACACACACAATGTTGGGACACAAGACTAGAACATGTGAATCTTAAAAAGTGTCAGCTGTCTTGGAGGTAATGAGCTTTAACCAGTTGCAGATCATTAGTTTGTGAAACAGTCCAAATTGTCAATGAGTGACTTCAAGGCAGATGTACACCCCCATGAGAAGGAGAGACAGAGTTATGAGTAATCAGCACAGCAACAGCAAGGCAACCCTCTCCCCCAAAAATGAGTTTCAGTAGAATAATATACATGAACAAAGGATTCAAAATGGAGCACTGAAGAATGTCAGAAGCAAGAAGTTACAAAGAATACTTGACTGTAGGAATTTCTTTGTGTGACTGGCCAGACAGGATATAGATCATCTGAGGACCAAACCTTTTTTGTCTGTAGTAGATCTGCAAATAATACAAAAAGGCAGTCATGTCTACAGTGTTAAATGCTGATGAGCGATCACACAGAACCAGGTCTTTGATCTTTGTTGCTACAAGTTCGTTAAGAGCATTGTCAGGGATATGTAAGAATTATACTTTGGTCAAAAACTAGCCTGAAATCAATCACATATGTTGCTTCTCTAAAGGAAGAAAGCCAACTGCTCAAATGCCATTTTTGTACAAATGTAAAAAATGTACAAATAAATTGTAAAAATGTACAAAGAAATAATAGGTTTGAAATTAGCTTGTAGTGGTCCAAAGTTTCAGAATCTTAACCAGCTTTGTTTGATTAGTGTAAGTAGCGCGACCTTTAATACAGCTGGAGAAAACATGGACATAAAGGATAAAATCAGTTCCATATCAGATTGTTTTACCACCTCCAAACAGGAAATCACCAGTCTGCTGATGCAAAGGCAACTCTACAAATAATTTCACACAGTCTGAAAATGAGAGAACTAAAATCATTGTAATCAGGGGTAATACATTTGTTGTAACTCCAAGAGTACAAAATCTGTCCAGGACCATCATTTACTCCTTTAGCACTATAAACTGGTGGTGAGGGAGATGTGGCTACACAGCCTCCCCACCACCCATAAGAAAGCTACTGGTCAATTAGTTGCTGCAGAAATTATTTAGGATATGCAAACATTTCCTCCATGTGGTAGATATACTGTTTATCCAACTGAAGCCTGTACTCAAGCAAATGATTATGACACGAACAGTGCTCAAGTTTTCATTTAGCATTCTTTGATGTGGGGAAATCAAAAGACTAGCATAGTTCATGTAGTAATGAGTGGATCAGGTATACATGACAAGGGGCAGAAAGATTTGAAGACGACTTTCAGCCTGTTAGATCTCTATTTCATTTGGGTTCCTTGCAGTGCTATGCTAGTTGAATCAAGATAGAGGATATTAAATCCGGTGAAACAGAGCTAAATTATGTGCACTATTGTATCCCTAGATCATGGGGTTTTATCTAGGGCTGGTCAACAAAGAACAATCCAGGCAGTGATTCAGCTAAGTGACAGACTTCTCCATCAAGTCTGGGGTTGTCACACCAAGCTAGTAAATCATACTCGGGACATATTACTCTACTGGCAGTTAAATGTGTGCCACATACCTGATTGCTGGCAGACCAGACAGAAAATTGCCTAGAACTGACTGTAGAAATAAGAATACAAATGTGAGAAAATCCTTTTAAAGTGAACAAGAAAAGCCACATTTTGAATTCTTGTTCAGTTTGATATTGTATCACATTTAATGTACTTCATTACAATATTGAATACTGCAAATTCTCAAACACATTTGTGTTATAGCAGAAATAAAACACTGCACTTTTAAGTGTGGTCATCTTGAGTGGACAAGGCATCCACCAAAGTAGTGCTACAGGTATGATTAACACCGTAGCAAAATCAGCACTTCCAGTTTCACTGAGCTAATGGGAAAGAGAGCTAACAGCCTGAGCAAACCTAATCCCCTTCATAAAACTTACCTTACAAATCCCACCTCTGTCTTGCCCTCAAGTCACTACACTGGCTTGATTTTCCAAACCATCTTAAATATACCCAATGTCTCATTATTCACTCCATTCTCAACAAACCATTTTCCTGTCCTAGTCTCTCTTCACTAGTCTCCCTTTACACTCCTACTCTATCATTAAGGAGCTCCGAACAACATCTGCTACAAATTTACAAACCTAACAAATGTGCAGGACAGAACTTATATAGCTACTCTCCAGCCATCCTCTGGAACAAGCTTCTCTTGACTATAAGAAGCCTATCCCAGACTCTTACTTTCAAAATCTGTCTTAAACACTACCTTACCCATCTCTCTACTTGCCCCTGTAACCTCCCCCCTTTAACCTAGTACGCATCTTGGTCTCTTCATACCTCTCTCACCTTCCCTTCATCAGCTTACTATTCATCTCTTCCTCCCCCCCTTACCTATCAAACCACCCCCTCTTCCCCTCACATCTTCCTGCCTCCACTTACCTTTTACCTCATGATCTGCTGTCTCCTACCTAACTCTTGACAGTATGTCTATTACCTTTCCCAACTCCTCACAGGCCTCCTATTCCTTACTAGGACTCTCACTATTGCTAATCCACACATCCTATCAACTCAATATCACTCCTCTTCACTAACTCTGCAATCTCCTCTCTAAATCCCACTCCCCCCTCACTTATCCTACTTACATCACCCTCAACTACCCTCTATCTGCTCTAACTCCATTGCAACTTTAAGTTGTCATCTTACTATATCAGTATTATAACTCTCACTGTCCTTCCTACTTTTATGAAATTAACTATCATTACTCTGTGTATTTATCAAAATTTGTGTTCGACTATTCTTGTATTCTTTTATTGATTATTGTGTAAATTGATGAATATTTGAATTTCTGTATTATTTTACTGTATACTGGAGCTTTTCTCCCCGGGCCTTTGCTGAAAATGGTCTCTGTCCCAGTCGGACTATCCCGGTCAACAAATGTCAAGTAAATAAATAATACAGAAAAAAATATTGTTCAAGAGCTATGGATTCCTAACCTAACAGATGTTCAAGCTATCTACTACTGCTCAGTCAGGGTTAGATAACACCAAGGAGTTTTAAACGTTTATCAGGTCTTGAAGGAACATCCTCTGGTGGATGGTAGGTGACAAGATATCAGTGTTTTGTTCCCATTTCCAAGGCAAACTAAAAAGATTTGGTAGTCTATGCTTGAGCCATGGTCATTTGCAGGGATGGATAATGAAACATAGCAAGTTACTCCAGCCTATTTGGCTAAGAGCAATGAATGACAAATAATCTGGTGGGCACAATAGTTGCAAGGATCAAACCAAACTAGATTGGGTTAGATATGGATAGACCTGATGTTATAACACTTCTTCTTCATATGAAATTTAGAGCAGCAAGCATAACAGAGTAAATGTAACTAAGAGGATTGCTGTGTTTGCATGACTGCATTAAATATGCAGGCAATAATTTTGGCACATTTATTTTTTTATTTTCATTTCCAGATTGCACAATCTCAGTGAAAAGGTATTAGAGCATGTACAAAGCAGCAGTTGATGTAATGGACTTGGGGCAGTTTAATATATAAATCATTCTACCTTGCAGGTTGCTACATAATTATTAAAAAAATAAAAAATGAAACTTTCTTTGCAAACCTTTAGAAACAGCTGTGTGAAATGCCCTTACATGCATTTTCTGAATAATTTAGTTGTATTCAAAAACATAATAGAGAGAAAAGAAATGCTAGTTTTAGAGAAACCCCAGACAAAGATTGTGAGAATGATTGCAACACATGAATTATTAGAGCCTATTTTGTATAAAACACCAGGATGTAAAATAGTAACATGAGACATTTTCCTGTAGAGTGCCACAGAAGCAATAGTGTAGTGCATGACTTGACACTACATCACATTGTGCCTGTCTTATTATATGATGTAAGAATCCAAGTATAGCATGGTGCAGAAGTATTGGGTAAGTACGTGGTGCAGCTACAACCTTCAGTGACTCTCTTCCCCCACACTCTCTGCATTCAATTCATTTTATCTGATGACTTGAAATTGTATATCTGCAACTTGGTTTTGTTTTTGATAGTGATAGGAGTAGCAGAGGTGCCTGAGAAAGGAAACAGTTCCACTTTTCTGCATAACCCATGATTAGTGATATAAATATATAATACAGTTGGGTTTCAAGATGTAGAGAATTGATGCTTAGCTGTGATGAAAAATAATCTGCAGGAAAGTTGTGAGTTAAAACCTCTGCTATGTGTCTGTCACATTTTTCAAGATTCCACAGAAAGTCCTTATGCATATGTTAATAATCTAAAGAATAAAGCCAAGTGCTTTCATTATGGTTAGCATTGCTGCCTCACAGCAAGAGGTTCTCTGGTTCAATTCTTGGCTGGGGTGCCTTCTGTGTGGAGTCTGCATGTCCTCCCTGTGGTCGCGTGGGTTTCCTCTGGGTGCTCCGGTTTCCTGCCACATCCCAAAGACATGCAGTAGGTGGATTGGACACTCTAAATTGGCCCTAGGTGTGAGTATGTGCCTTCCTTGGAAGGTTGGGTGCCAGGCTGGCAACTCGACACCGTAAAACTCCACTGCCAGTCATGAGCAGATAGATGATCCGCTGTGGCGACCCCTAACCGGGAAAAGCCAGAAGAAGAAGAAGAAGCTTTCATTATGTTGCGTTACATGATTCTCTGGCATGAGACAGAATTGTATATAATGAACAAAGTGATCAGCTATGGGGCGAATTAATAACACAGACAGATTTAACATTAGCAAGATTCAAAGGCCATCAGAATCGCTTGAAATCAGATGCAACAGGTAATGAAAGAATTAGGTATGCAACGACTTGGAAAATCAATAGAGAAAAGACAACAAGGAAGCAACACTGGAGACGCTTGCATGAGGTACTATTACAGGAATGATTCAAGAAAATACCTTGCACTGGATCAGTTGTTCAAGTGCTATGGTAAGATAAAATTTTCTTAAAGTGTGTAAAAATAAAAATAAATAAATAAATCACAACTATACAAATGAATGAGGCATATTGTAGAACAGAACCATGAAAATGATTTACGTGTTTTTCCTGTAGATGTGCTGTGTGTGGATAGTTTGCATGTGAAAGTAAGAATGCAGTGTATCAAAATGAATTGAGTGAGATTTGAACAGATCAACTTAAGACACATTATAAGCATGCTGCTTTACAGAGGCAGAAGGTGTATATTGTTAGATCAAACATTTGGATTGTTAAAGCTGAAAGTCAGGTTAAAGCCTTAACCTCTACAACTTACCTGCATATTTTCACCATCAGATGTCATCACTGGATCAGAATGTTTTTACTTGCAATTATAAATAGGAGGTTAATTTTAGATAGTTATAAAAGAAAGCCTTTCAAAACTGAGTTTATGTCTCGCAAATGCTTGTCATGGTAAAAAAGATTTTAATATGTACATACAAAAAGCAGTGCTTCAGTCCAGGAGGTAAACCAGAAGCATCTAGTCATGTCAAAGGCTATTTATTCTTGATGGTATTGTAAGCAGATCTGTAGGTGCAGTGAGAGGCACAATGCACCATTGTGGTTACCTAGACAACAGCCCCACCAGGACAGCTCTTGTCCTGATCCCAGGTAGAATTCCTGGGTAGGGGAGAAAAGGACATGTTTTCTTGGCTAAGGCTTGATGATCAGCACATATGGGAGTCAAAAACGTCTATAAAAATCCTTTTTATTTGGCGCCAACAGTTTCAAGTGTGAGAGATGCAGATATTTATATAAACTACAGGCAAATCTCACCACATGCAAATGGTCACCAAGTGTCTCTGTTTCCAGATGTCATTTACACCAAGTTTCAGCCTATTCATACTTAGGTAGTATAGTACTGTCAGGAACATTCTACAAAACTCCAACACACACACACACTTAAAATCAAAATAGTACTTAATGGAAAAGCCTGCATAACTGGTGAATCTTACTTTTTTTCCCCACAGTACCTAGCCTTATGGCTCCTCTACTTGCAGGCATCTGGCTCATTCATTTTATTATAGTAGTAGCCAGGTATCCCTGGGTAAGCAAGAGCCCTATAGCCCATCCATTCCTGCCTGGGAATCCCAGGTAGCTCATCTTTTCTGCAGTGAGAGGTAATAGGGAGTAGGCCAGCTTGCTGGTCATGTAGGGAGGCATACCCTCTCCTATAGTAGAGCACCTGTCCCCTGTGGTGGCTCTTCAAGTTCTGCTATATACTGTAATTTTAAGTGTAGCCTGCCTCTGTCCTTTGCTTTATTATGCAACTGCACTCAACATCATTATTTTATTTTATTTATTTTTTATTTATTTATTTACATTTGTTGACCGGGAGTGTCCAACTGGACGTAGGTCCATTTTCAGTGGAGGCCCAGGGAGAAAAGCTCCACAGTTAAAATATACAGACAGTTACATTGGATTTACATAGTGATTAACAATTTGATTAACATAGCAATTAATTACAAACACAGTTACAGATGAAGAACATAGTATATCAGTAGACAACTAGAATCTTTATCTGCAAAGTACATAACAGACATCAACAATTGTTACAGTAAGAATTTCCTGCTGTATAATAAGTAGTAGGCTTATGAGCATCCAAGCTTGCTATAATCAAGGTAGTTAGTGGGGTGGAAAGAAAGGTAGTGGTTGGATGGGGTGGGTGATATTAGAGTGGGAGTTGCAAGGGCATAGCCAGCATGTTTTTAGGTGTATTTTTAGTAAAGTTTTAAAGTGGGTGCATGATGGTCTGGAGGTAATTGTGGGTGGGAGGGAGTTCCATAATTTGGCTATGGCGCAAGAGAATAGTGCTTCACCAGCAGAGTTATTGGCTTTAGTGATCTGCAAGTGATTTTTGTTACTGGATCTTAGTGGTCTGGTGGTGCGATAGGGTTGGAGTAGATTCTGGAGGGATGGGACATTTAGTGGATGGTTTACTAGTTTGTGGGCGAGTGAGAGTTGATACTATTGAAGGAGGTGAGGGAGTTCAAGCCAGCCCAGTTCAGCAAGTGAGAGACAGTGGTGACTACGGTAGGATGCCCCTGTGGTGAATTTGGCGATTTTGTTGTAGCAGGTCTCTAGCTTGTTTAGATCGCATTGCCTTAGGTTGGTATATATTGGAGAGGCATAAAGTAGGGTGGAGATAAGGTAGGAATTTGCTACTGAAATCTTTGCTGCTTTGGTGAGAAGTTGCTTATTTTTGTATAACGCCCTTAGTTTTTTGTGGACTTTTTTTATGGTCATGGATTTGTGAATGTCAGATTTTAGTTTATTGTCTATTTCCACTCCTAACAATTTGGTGTGTTCTGTTAGGTGTATAATGGTGTTGTCTTTTGCTGTGATGGTAAAGTGAGAGTTGTTTTGAGTATGTTTGGTGGGTTGGAAGATGAGTAGCTTAGTTTTGTTTGGGTTGAGTATTAATTGGGCATCGGATAACCAAGTTTCAACAGAGGAAAAGGCTTCCTGTGTGATATTTTGCAGTTTGGGTAGGGAGTGGGCTGAGCAGATGATGGTTGAGTCATCTGCGTATTGTATGTGTGTGCCATGTTTGGTGGCAGAGGCTAGATTATTGGTGAAAATAGAGAAGAGTATGGGTCCAAGGATGGACAGGTAGTTGTGGAGATATGTCATTCTGCCATACAACGGATTGTTGGCAATCAGACAGGTAACTCTGAAAACAGTTGATGACTGACTGAGAAGGATAGGTTATTGAGGACAGAGATGAGTTGTTTGTGTGGGACCATGTCAAATGCTTTAGATAGGTCTAGGAAAGTAGCAGAGGAGAGAGAGCCATTGTTTTTAAGCTGAAGGATAGTGTTAGTAAAGGAGAGTAAGACAGTGGTGGTGCTATGGTTTGGTCGGAAACCATGCTGAGTATTGGAAAGGAGGTTGTTAGTAAGGAGGTAGTCTGAGACCTGAGAGTGAATGCATCTCTCTAGTTTTTTGGAGAGTGGAGAGAGAGCAACTATGGGGAGGTAATTGGTTAGTTCTGTGGAGGGGCCGCCTTTGTGGTGGGGAATTGTATGTGAAACTTTCCATAGTGTAGGAACGTAACTTTCTGACAGAGATCGGTTAATCAAGATGGATACTGGGTAGGAGAGAGCATTAGCTGTGATTTGTAGGTATTCACTTGGGAGGTTGTCTGCTGCTAATTTGGTGGGCTTAAGTTTAGTTAAGAGTTTTTTTATGTTGGAGGTAGGTACAGGAGAAAAAGAGAAGGTAGTGGGGAGATTACTAGTTGAAGGTGTGGGTTGGAGGGGAGGGGGGTTGTGTTGTTTAGCTAGTGATAGTATGGTTTGTGTGAAGTGTGTGTTGAATGAGGTAGCAATATTTTCGGAGGAGTGAAGGATGTTAGGAGGAGGGGTACTGACTTTACCTGGGTGGAGGATGGAGTTTATGGAGGACCAGAATTGTTTGGGTTTGTGTTGGGAGGAGTCTAGGGCAGACTGGTAGTATTGGAATTTGCCCTGTTTTATTAGCTTTTTGACTCTATTGTGTAGTTCTAGGAATTTCTGTCTAGCTGAGGGGGTTTTGGTTTTGCGCCAGTGCTCCCAGGCTTTATCCCTGTTTTTCATTTCTGACTTAGTGGTTTTCTGTAGCCATGGGGAGGGTTGTGCTTTGGTTATGGAAAGTCTTATGGGTGCATGGTGATTAAGGATGCTCAGGAAGGTAGTATTAAAAAATTCAGATGCTTCATCAAGACTGAGGTACTTTAGAGGATGCCAGTTACATTCTTTGAGGGATGAGATGAATGTGAGTGGGTTAAAGTTTTGTTTTTTGCATATTTGATGGTAGATGACAGGTTTAGCTTGGTATAGGTATTTTTGAATAGGAATGTTGGGGAGTGATCAATGAGGCTATCTGATAAGCAGCCTGTTATATATGACTAGGGGCTCTTACTGACTAGTATCCAGTCCAGGGTAGTGTGCTTGCTGGAGTTTTTATTTATCCTGGTTGGCAACTGGACTAGTTGGGTGAAGCCATGAAGGTTTACATGATGGGTTGGATGGTTGCCAGAACAGGACTGCCAGTCAATATTGAAATCACCTAAAATTATAGTTTCTTGGGGGAGATGGTGAGTAGACCAGCTGAGGAGGTTTTCTAGTGGAGGGATGTTTTGGCCAGGTGGGAAGTAGCATCCAATTATGTTGATGGTTTTGTTTTGGTTTATTTTAGGATTGGTATATATTATTTTTTCATTGCCTATTTGTGGAGCTGATGATTTTAAGATCTGGATGTTTAGATGCTGTTTAAATATTATAGGTACACCGCCTCCTTTCTTGTTTAGCCAGTCTACTCTTAGTATGCTGTAACCGGTAGAGAGGATTTGCTCACTGGTAATGTGAGGTTTTAGCCAGGTTTCTGTCAGGATGACTGTATCTGGGGAGTACAAGTCTATGGTGGCATGGAGTTCATGGACTTTGTTGGATATACTTCTAATATTTAGGCTTAGAAGGAAGTCACTTGGCTTTCTATTGGTGGTGGTATGGGAGAAGTTGTGGTTTCTAGTCTGAGTATGAGGATTGGGGTTGGAGATGGTAGGGCCAGGGTTGAGGTGGATGTCTCCACTTAGGGCTAGTTTTGATATGCATGAGGTTATTAGTTTTCTCAGTTTTTGAATGTGTTTGTTTATTAGGGAAACTTTATGATTGTGCTCTGTTGGTAATAGGTATGGTGGGAGGGTTACTATGTTAAGTTGTAGGGATGCTTTATGTTTGAGTAATATAGTTGGTAGAATATGCGGGGGGTGCATAGGGATGGTTCTTGAGTTGGTGGGAGGGGAGCCGAGTGAGGGAGAGACATGAGTGGTGGTATGAGTAGTAGTACAGTGGTAGTGGTTGAGTGGGGGAATGATGGAGTTTTGGTAGGGTGTAAGATATGCAAGGAGAATGCATGCAGTGAGCATAGGTAAGGTATTCCTGTACATGTTAGCTGAGGAGTGATAATAGTGGGAAGATAAAGTAGGTAGTGTTGGGTTTAGTGCTGTGGTTGGCTATTAGAAAGATGGGAGGGGTTTGTGAGTATAATAAAGGTAGGACCACTGGGGGTGGTAGGGAATAGGGGGCAGGGTGGGGAGCGAAGTGGGTAGAAACCCTGTTAGTTGCTCTTATGAGGGGGCTGGAAACAATCAGGTAACAGAGTAAACAGATAAATGAACATATGATAGTGAATGTGGAGACTCAGGTAGGTACCCTGTATTTCAACAAACTATCAGTTAGCTGTGCCCCAGTTCCGGCAGTTGTAATAAGTTCTATGGCAGAGCCGAGCATGAGGTGCTCAAAGGGTGGTTGTAGTTTTAAAAATGGTGCCTGCCACAGGTAATATTTCTTAACTTTGGGATTGGCTTAGGGTAATAAACAAGGAAGGGGGGGAGAACAAGGGTGTGAGCACTCAGCTCTTTTGTACTGCTGCTAATGAGCCAAAGCAAAGACAAGTTTGTGTTTAAGAAACAATCCGAATAGAACAAGGACTGCTCTGAAACTGTAAGTCATTTCTTAACCATTTCTCAGGTGGAAAAACAGGATAACCTTGTATCAGTAGGCTACTGTAGTCTCCGTTTAAATTAACAAACACACAGTATTTATCAGTTATGGATACTATTTGCTAACAGAAGGGAATAAGAGAGAAGATGGAAGATGTATGTGTGTGTGTGTGTGTGTGTGTGGGGGGGGGGCTGCTTACAAGCCAATGCAGAGTTCTCTCCAGGGGGAAATGAATATTGGCTCAAAACAGGTAGACACAGACTAGGCACTAGACTCAAACTCCACAAGATACATCACCTACTGCTTCTGCTAGGAGTTATCCATGTGGCAAATGAAACCTGCCTCCCTCCCCCACAAGGATGGGGAAGTCAGAAACAGCTGCTTGTTCTCATCTTTCCTTGTCAGCAGAGGTGCTTCAGCAGCTATTCAAACTTGGGTCACCTGCAAAATAGGGCTTCATCCCTTTACACCTTAGAGTTGGTCATAATTAGTGAGTTTATTCTTAGATATACAGGCTATGCATTCATACAACTGGACAAGAATAGAATCAGTATCCTGAGCCTGGTCTTATTATTGGTGATATCACTAAAACCATTAAGTGTATTCAGGCTTCTTGTAATGATTTTTCTTTGGAGCTGTGCATCTCAATGACACTGATCACTCCTTTCCCCGGTGAAGCAGAAGCATATGACTGACCATGCAGTTCCCCTTACCTAGGTAGGTAAATACTTTGTAGGTAATGATATGTTTCCTTCAGTTAGGATGGTGTATGGAACATTTTATTGGCTTCAACTGTTGACTTAGATTATAATGTTGATCCAGGGAGATTTAGTACCTCTTCACTTGGGAGGAAATATGGGGTGTCCAGACCTCCTTTGCAAGTGATGAGCCACACCTGTCCCCTGAAGAGGTTAGGATACTGAACACACTATTTTTCTTCCCTCTTTTTTAAGCAGGGGCAGACTAACAGACATCCTAAGCTAAAATCCATAGGCAACAATAAGATGAAGCTGAACTCAACAGAATTAAAAAAAAAAAACTAAGCTGCCAAGTGTCTTATCCTCCATTTGAGGGAATGAGGGTATGTGATCTCATTAACACTTGATTCAAAGACCCATCATGTATTTAATGACAACCTGATTAAAAGTCATTCTTCTCAGTCACGCCTCCTAACAAGGTGGTGGTGTAACCATTTTCATAAATAAGCCCGTCACCAGTTGTGGATATGAAGTACTCTAAACCCATTTGACAATAAAATTGAAAACTATATTTTTTATAACATATTTTTCCACCCCTTCCAATTACTTCAGGGACATGACCACTCCCCGATAAACTTGTAGTGGTAAAGCCAGAACGAAATATGCAATAACCGGTGAAGCTAAATGAAATACAAACAAAAACATTGAAGAAACCAGAAATGAAATGAAGCCTGTTTTAAGTTTAGCATGTTTGTTTCTCACTTATTTTGAACTTGTTTTTCATTATGCATTTTATTTCTTTTTATGATAGGTTGTTTAGGGTCACACCATTTGAAAGTACCTATTTTTAAATATTAAATATCACGATCAACACAAGAACGTCTAGAATCACCTCTTCATATAATGTATGGTTGAACTAACAACTACTCATCGCATTTCTTTTTTTGTTTAAAAAGCTTTGTTTTATAGTAGACACCATTGTAAATAGTTATTTTAGTTGTTTATTGATCTTTTAGATATGTATATTTGTTTTATACTATTTCTATTATCATATATTAATGTTTTGTTAAAAATTTCAGTAAAGCAATTGAGAAAAACACTATTAAATGGAATTTGCCTTTTTACTTCTGGTACAGTTCAAAATAAGTGAGGAATAAAAGCATTGTTTGTTAATAAATTGTATTTTATTTAATTTTCCACTGTTCTCCAGTGTTTTTATTTAATCTTATAATATTCCACAAATAGAAAATACTTTTATACTAGCTGATGTACATAATTTTTCTGTTGACTGGAAAAACTATGCCTCAGGAAATAATTGGACTCAAAAGCTACTAGATATAATAAACTAACCATCAAGAGGCAAATTGCAAAATCACCAGTAAGGGGAAAATATGTAATCCTAACAGACATTCCTGCCGCTGTGCTAAGACTAAATGGTGCCCCACCCCCTTCTTGTTCTGCTCACAGTTCTGTAACATTCCTAAGTCACCAAACCAAGTAACATAATTATTCCATATTTAAGAATTTTTCAAACTACAACCATGGTGGTCTGAACAATCACCTTGCAGTAATGGTCTGAGGGTATATATTAGCCGCCCCATAACGTATTGGGGAATTGTCCACAGTCCTCTGAAACATTTTAAATAAGTGCATTGATAAATTCTTCACCATGAGACATAAACAGTAAACCAATTCTGCAAAAAAATATAAATACATGAATAAAGGCAGTTTTATAAATTTGTACAATGCATTCAAACTTTACCCACCCTTATCACAACAAGGCAGTGGTTAATCCCATCCAAACATAACTCCCATCAAATGAAGGTTTGCTTTTATTTTATTAGTAACACTTGCCATCAAGATGAATGCGAGTAATAAGATCCCCTACAACCATATCTGAAAACTGAAGGATTAGAAACAAGAATGTAGTGTGTTAGAATAAAATTGTATCACCATAGCAAAGCCAACAGATATAACTAATGTGGTAGCAGACAGATATGGAGAAAATTTCAGGCCTCAAATCACAATCCATCCAGTCTTCTAACCTGTAAAATAATCCCACCTGACATTACATCCAAAATGGTCATCTCTTCCTTCAGTAAGTTTAAAATCATCAGCTCCATGGGACCAAATGTGATGCCAACAAGCCTAATTTGTGTGTCAAAATAGCACAGTACCCGCTACTCACATTATTAATACAAAACTAAAACTGGCTACATCCCTGCAAGCTGCTGTGGTCCCAGTCTAGGAAGGAGGTCCTTTCACTATTCCCCAATAATTATCATAGCCGGCTTTAGGCACAGGCCAACTAGGCAGCCACCTAGGGTGCCGCTCTAGCAGGGGCGCTTATCCAGTAATCTGGATGGTGTAGGTAGACCAGGATGGGGGCACCAGGTGGTGTGGGGGGGTGCTGTGTTGCCGTTTTTGCCTTGGGCACTGATTGACCAAAGGCTGTCCCTGATAATTATATAGCAATCAGCCTCATAAGGATACCACGCAAGATGATTGAATCATCACTAAACTTCAAGCAGATATGTGAAACCTTCTTGACATAATCCGCTACAGATTTGTCAAATAGATCCTGCATGTTAACCATGTAAATTTTGCAGAGTCTGACACCTGCTCCAGATGACGGCTTTATCTACCTACACAGCCTCCCTTGATTTGGCTAAAGACTTCAATACTATACCCCATGACAGCTGTCAAAACTGATTGTAGTATCTGGATTGCCAAATAGGCAGATGGCTGCAAACTTTGTAGCATTAACCTTGACCCTGCTGACACCACCTCCCTTCAGACATAATTTAATATTACATATAAATGGTGCACTACAGATTATTTTGAGTTCACTGTCAAAAATACAGCATTCTGGCATATGGTAGAAACACCAGACCAGCATTAAACATTACCAATGGGCAAAATCTGTGCTGACAAATTAATAAAAAACCTTGAAGACCTTGGAGATGATGACATTTTACATGTTATTAGATACCCATATTGCTGCTACCTTCCTCAAAGTATACAGAACTGCCCATTAGATTCCCTATGTGGTTGAGAGTAATGCCAAACAAAGTAACGGTTCCCCTTTTTGCAGTGCTTATTAGACCAGTTACAGAGTACCGCACTCTGTTCTGTGACCTATGCACACACCATCTGGTGCAATTGGAGAAGGTACAAGGATTCCTCATAGAGGTAACTGAATAGCTTTAAGGCTTGCCTTATAGACAGTGTACAGCAACTCTCTTCTCTCTATCTTACTACCTTTTTAGAGGAGAGTTTGCCTGACATACAGAGCAGTAAAGCAGCTCTTACTTTTTGAAACCCTTTGCTTAGAATACCCCCTTGTGACCTCTACACAGAAAAGTACTCAGCCTCAGTAAAAATTGATATCCACTATATAGTGGTATATGACTATATAGCTCAAAGATTTCCATAACTGAGATAACCCCCCCCCTTTCAGACTCAATCCACCATTTCATACCTTCAAGGAGGATTAGATAAGTACATGGGCAACCACTATGGAATCAGGGGTATTAAGCTCCTTGATGAATACAATGAAAAGTCTTCTCAAGAAGATGACAGGGAAAAAACAACTGGTAAAGACATTTCAGTCTCTAGAGAATCTCTAGATCTGTTGATTAAGACTTGAGGATTTGTCACCTGATAATGACTACAGAAGGTTACTAGGCTAACGGCCCTAGGGCCATTACAAGCCTACCCATATTTAGCCAGAGATGCCCCAATTGTTGATGATTAGGTGTGTGAAATTCCCAGAGGTAAGGGTCTATAGCCAGGAGTGAATTTGCGGTCATCCATCCATTGATCTAGGTTGCATTTGAAGAGGGTCAGGGAGGGACTGTGTTTCACGTGAACTAGAAGCTTGTTCCAGATAACTGGCAGTCTGTGGGAGATGTATGTATCTCTCTAGCATAACCTTTTCATGTCAGAGGCAAGGTTAAGATCTCTAGAGCGAGTGACCTTCATGCAGTTTGATTTATGAATGTGTAGCATTTCCCTCAGGGCCAGGTCAGAGACTGCCTTGTAAGCCAGACACAAGTCACCCCTGAGCAACCTGAAGGAGACAGAATACAGTTACAGAGCTTTCAGTCTTAATGAGTAAGACGTGTTTTGTGTACCATGTAATTTCTTGGTGAGAAACCTCTGTGGCCTGTCCAGCTGTTGCAGGTGTCTGGTGAGGTACATACAAAGGGAGCATTGTTCTCAATTATAGGTCTGATGAGGGCTGAGTATAATGGAATTATAACATCCTTAGATATAGATTTGATGCCTTTACTTGTAAGATATGCCAACTAGAAGGATTTCCTTACCACTATGGCTATGTGGTGGTCAAAGTTCAGATTGCTATCAAACTGAGTACCCGCTGGGTCTACACTTAGGAGGGTGCTGTCTATAATGTAATTAGCAGGGATGTCCACTTTTCCAAAGGGAATAATAATGCATTTTTTTGCATTTAGCCATAATCCTTGGCTTTCACACCAATCATTTGCCTGCATCACTCCTGTCTACAGTATGTTAACATCACTGGGGGACTCAGTGATCACTCCCTATTTGCAATAGTCAGCGAAATTGGTCAGCCACAGGCCATCCAAGTTTGCCTGGACGTCTGAGAAATAAATTCCAAACAGTAAGGGGCCCAGCACAGAACCCTGTGATATGCCACTGGTGACTGGCCTTTTGATAGAGGTGAAGTCACCCACTTTGACAGTATGTGTCCTGTTGGTGAGCCAGTTGGCTACCCATATGGTAATGTAGGGATTAATTCCCAATTGGGAGAGTTTCTGTATTGTACCTGAGTGGGGGATTATGTCAAATGCCTTGGCTAGGTCAAGAAAGGTGGTATGCACTGTTTTTCTCTCTTACAAGGCCTTGGTGACTTTCTTGAAATCAACCACGCTTAACAGGCATGATCTACCTTTAATGAATCCAAATTGGGCTGGGTCCAGAGTTTTGAGATTACATATGTTCTTGCTAATAAGGTCCATAAAGATTCTTTCCATAACCTTGCAGATGAGGTAAATTGAGCTTATGGGCCTATAATTCCCAGGGTAGGTTGATGGTTCCCCTTTGTGCAGAGGGATTACTGTTGCTGTCCTCCATTCTGCTAGAACATAGCCTGTTCACAGGCTGTGGGTTAACAGGGATCCAATTGGCCCTGCTAGGTATTGTTTTATGATGTTTAAAAGGCAACCTGGGATGTTGTCTTGTCCCAATGATGCCGTGTTTTTAGCCTTGGAGAGCGCCAAGATAACCTGTTCTCTTGAGATAATAGGCTGATGAATGGTGGCAGGTGCAATTTGGGGGATGACTGGAGGAGACAGGGGGGTGAACTTTGCTCCAAATCCGTCCGCTAACAGGTTGCCTATTAACTCCAGTTGAGTATGGGTGGTGCCATCCACAATCAGTTTAGCATATAGCTGAGTATTCACTTTTAGATTTTGGACATAGTTAAAGAATGTCTTGTGATTATCCTTAGCTAGGGAGGTTATTTGTGCTTTATAATTAACTTTGGAGGACTTGACGAGATCTGCAATTTATTTGTTTAAGCTACAGAGGGATTTCTTCCTCTGCTGAGCCATTTTCCTCTTGTTCTTGGACTTTAGTTTGTTTCTCTTGTATAGCCTGTTTAGGGGTCCACCAGAGTACCTTATTTTTTCAGCAAGACCTAGTTGTAATCTGGTCATATACAGCTAATGCCATACAACTGCTTAAGTGGTTATGCTGGGCATTGATGTAAACCTCTGCATAGGAGTCTGTGTTATCTACATTCGAGGGGGCTTTGAAACTTCTTATACCATCACTGAGTAGGAGATAATTTGTCTTTGAAAAATGCTTAAGCATTTTTGAGCTTGATGGGGTATCTGATCTTATAATTATATCGAACAAGACTCATTTATGGTCTGATCTTATCAGGGAGGACATTATACTGAGGAGGGGGGGGTGCAATCCTGTCCCATGTTAGTGAGTACTGTGTCCAGGACATCTGATCCTCTTGTGGGTGTGCTGACTAGCTTTTCCAGAGCATTTGCACTGGCAAGTCCAAGAACCTCTTAGCCAGCATGTCTGTGGTTGTGAATTTTTCAAAGTCGATGGTAGAATAATTGAAATTACCCATGAGTAAGGTGTTGGGTTGTATGGCAAGTGACTGCAATAAGCCCAGGTATGCTTCTTCTCTTTCATGGTGGGGGACCTATAGCTAGCTTTGATGTGGTAGGGGGTTTGTCTGTAGTTAACTGGACATGGAGTAGCTCAACCGAGTCATACAGTTTGACCAGTCTCGAGGTGTACTTATCCTTAATGAAGATGGCTACACCTCCTCCTTTGGTTCTTTCATGCTCAGTTTGTGGTCTAAATGTATGGAAGTCATTGTAGCCCTTCATGTCTGGGGTGTTTTCTTTGAACCATGTCTTGGT
Source organism: Protopterus annectens (assembly GCF_019279795.1). Taxonomy (NCBI): domain Eukaryota; kingdom Metazoa; phylum Chordata; order Ceratodontiformes; family Protopteridae; genus Protopterus; species Protopterus annectens. The sequence goes on along the minus strand of NC_056729.1, from coordinate 282,656,092 downwards.
GACTGCATAGATGTTAGCATCTTCCAAAATGAGGAGTGCTTCTAGGTAGTGCAGTTTCTTGTTTAGACTCCTAGCATTAAGAAGCAGTACCTTGAGTTTATCTAGAGAGGGTTTTGTTATGTTGGGAGGTTGGTTATTCTGACACTGCCTGAGAAAAGCACAATAGGGATGGCTAATGCCTTTGCCAGTAACTGAAAGCCTAGAGGAGACAGGTGCAGACCATCTCTGGCAAAGCAGCATGGTCTGTCGAGCATGTCTTCTCAGGCTGACAGATATTGGATCCCCTTCGACTGACACCAGAAGCTAAGCCAGTTGTTAAAGTCAACCATGCTTTGTTTCTGCTGTGGCATCATCCTTGGAGAATGCAGACTGCTGATTAAGGCTAGGCTTATATCTGCTTGTAACACAATCTATCAGTCATATCTCTCTTCATATAGTCCAGTGAGGTGCATCTCGAGTCATTCACCCCTGCATGGACTATGATAGAGTCATACCGGTATTTGTATTTGAGTGCCTTGAATGCTTGAGTGACTTAATGATTCCTGGCACCTAACAGGCAGCTAATTGTAACCCACCCCTTATCTAGGCTGGTGAGGGGAACATCTGTGTGTCTCACAATGGAGTCACCTATGACCAATACATTAGGTTTTGTGGTGTTACGCCTTACGGGCTTATTTGTTGAGATACTGGAATGTGTGTTATTATGTGTTGTGGTTGTTGTTTGCATTGGTATTTGTATAAGTGGTTTCTGTTTGGGAGGTCTCTGATCTTTTGGTAGTTTACTAGTGAGTACCTCCTCATTTGTGGGCTTATGTGTTGTATCCTTATTTAGTGCTGAAAGAGTGTGTGTGTGCCCACTGACAACCTGTTTGGCATTTGATTTATCCTTATGTGAGAGTCTTGTCTCCAATTTCATAGTGTAACTATATCTGTCACATAAAGTGTTTGTTTCAGGACTAAATGATTCTCAGTATACATGAGACAGTTGCTACATTGCCTCAGGATGCCCATGTCTATCAGGCTGGCCAGAGAGATGATGTGAAACTGCCCGTCCATGACACAGGCTCTTACTGTATGTTTTATTAGGAAAGGGAATGGGTTAATTTGACAGGACTATGCTGATAACACTAAGTGTACAAGAGGGACCTATACTTTGTGTAGGCTAAGGTTGATCAATAAGGCAATGCTGCTCAGTGATAACTCCATTGCTTCTAGACCAGCAGAACAGCTTGGAAGGCACAGAATAAGCCTTCCACTACAAATCTCCAACTCAGACAAGTTAGAGCATCACACATCTGCCACAAGGATGCAGAAAAACACATTCTTAATTTTTGTAACAATTTTAGAATGCCTACTGAAATGTAAAGTGTAACACTTATGTCCTGTCATGTAACATATTAGAAGAAAATACTAAATGCTATTAAATGAAATCATTCTAGCAAAATATTCAGTACTGTGCCATAATACAGTAATAACTGACAACATGGGTGTGGTATATTCAAGATTTACCCATGGTTGGTGTGGTTTAATCATGAGGACAAACCCCGACTGATTAAACAAAGCCAACCTTAAGGAAATCTTCAATATACTACACCATAGAGTTTGTTATTGCTATTATACAATGACATTATTTAGAGAAAAAAATACTTTCCTTAAATAATGTCTTTGTATAATGGCATTGCGGTGTTCTTCCACTTTTTTTCAGTATCCTGGGGCTTTCTTAATGTACTGAGCATGTGCACACTTATTCAGTACATCAGTGCTTTTGAAAGGAATTAAAGGAGAAAGTAATATCTCAGCTGCCTTTTTTAAAAATAAAAATAAGTAAATAAATAAATAATTAAAGTTTGAAATCCAGACCATTGACAGGTACGAGAGAGACCAGAAAGTACTAGGAAAATCAGGTACGTTTCTTTAGTTTTGCATAACGTACCTGACTTTCCTTTCTCTCTTGTACTTCTGTATTGTCTGGATTTTATTCTTTATTATTTTTGTTTTTTTTTTTTTTTTTGAAAAGCTAAAGAAAACTGAAAAGCTGTAGCATGTATTAATGGAAAAAGTCTGGGTAACCAGACTTTTTCCATTGGTATATGTTTGGATTTACAACAGGCACACTGGTTGGGCTGACCAGTCAACGTGCTACTTTTTGAATGTTAATGGCCAGTAATTGTATAATATGCAATTTTTAATGTTTTGGTACAAAAAGAATACGTGGACCTCTTTCTCTGAAAGGGGGGGGGGGGTTGAAATAAAATACCAAGATGTAAAAAGGTTATATGGTCTTTCTTACCCCACTAGCAAGATCTACTATTGCCCAGACACACCTAATTTCTACCCTCCTCTATGCCTCCCCAATATATACTAACCTCTCAAAAACCAACATGAACAAACTAGCAGTCTCCTACAACAATATTGCAAGATTTGCAACTGGCTCAACATTTAGGACCCACCACTGTATTAATTACAAAAATCTTGGTTGGCTAGAGTTACCTAACCTACTGCTACTTAAACAATTAATAATTGCTTATAAAATCCTGTATCAACCTAGTAACACACCAATTCTTACCAACCTTATCATCCCCTACAGTAACCTCAATACCCTCCGCTCAGCCACTAAAATGCTAGTACTAACACAAAAAGCCAACAACAAGGCAGGGGACTCCTATTCTCTAACACCGTGGTAAATCCTGGAACTCTCTTCCCAGTGACCTAACCTCACTACCATCACTCTCACAATTTAAAATCAGGCTTAAATCCTACCTTAAAAGACATTGGCTATGCACCTGTCTTAACCCAGACTAACCTCTCTTGTCTTCTCACTAAATTTCCATATCTCAATGTCTGCATAATCTACCTGCTTACTGGAATCCAGATTCATAACTTCTCCTTCAACTAATTTATACTCTCTTTTATATCTTATTATGTCTCTTTGTCACACTAATATCTCATGTTGACTCACCTCTTCAAGTGTGTTCCTGTATTGTACATCTTACTTATTTTACCCAACTGTTTACTTCAATATGTTCTTTTTTGCATAAAATAGCTTAATTGTATATACTACTTCCATTTTGTTAACCTTGAATTTATTTTATAGTTTTGTTTTATAGTTTTGTTTTATTAAAAACAAATATTGTTTTGTACTCTCATGGAGCTTTTCTCCCTGGGCCTCTACTGAAAATGGATATGTATCCAGCTGGACTAGCCCGGTCAACAAATGTAAAATAAATAAATAAATAAATAATTTCCTGTGATGTGATACAGTTGGTATAGTAATGTCTGTGACCTGGAAGCATGTGACTTTTTATTTAATTTATTTATTTTTGCATTTGTTTACTGGAAAAGTCTGAGTGGATGGCAACCCCAGTGGATAAATGATGTGCACTTGTGGCTGAGAGTAAATAAGAGACTTTGGTAGTTCCTTCCAGTTTAGTGTCGTCTGGGTATCATAGTTATGTGCTCTGGATGGATGGTTGGCAGCAAATCTGATAACTTTGTTATAGCATTGTTTTAGATTGTTTAGCTGTCGTAACTGTAAGTTTGTACATATGGAAGAAGCAACCAAGCAGGATGGAAGTGAGTGAGCATTTGTGAGTGTTTTTCTACTAGTGTCTGTCAGGAAAGGTTTTGAATTATAAAGAAAGTATTTTTTAATGGTGGCTTGGAAATGCTGGTCACATTCCAGCCCATCACTTATAATGACACCTAGAAGTTTAGCATGTGACTGTACTTCAATTTTTATTTTGTTGGCTGAAGTAATGTTGAAGGAGGAGGCTAAATCTTGGCATTGACTTTTTTTTCTTGTCATGGCTTTGCCTTTCATTTTCACAACCACTAGAACTCCTGTGGTGTTTTTGACCCTTTACCTTGTTAATAACTGTCTCCAGTGGCAGCTGGTGACTTCAAATCAAAGGGGGCTGCAGGAGACAGCTGGATGGGTGGGGTCATTGGGAAGGGGTGCGGCCAACTAGAAAGGGGAGAAGCTGTGCTCAAAACTACAAAAACTGTAACTTTAATTAAATACGCTGCCCTGGGTGCCAAACTGTCATTATGAGTCCAATCAAGACAAAATTAAGTGTAGAAGAAAAAAAAAATTCAGTGCATTGGCTGCATGACAGCTTACTAAATATCGAAACAAAAAGGTTGTGAAACATGAAAAGATAAATTACTTTTTAAATACATTACTGGAATGCCAGTCAAAATCAAGTATAAGAAAAACAAGCAGCACTCAATTCAAACCACTTCTCCTTGCACTGCAGTTCTAATTATAATTTATATTCAGCTTTATTAATGTACCAGGTAACATGCTGAAAGTAGCAATCTCTGTGATACCCCCACTTGTAAAAATGTTTCTTATCCACAAAAGATCTGCTGCCTGACAACAACTATCTACTTGCTTCATGGGGAAAACATGATCAAAGTAAAAATTGAAAAGCAAACAAGAAACAAGCTCAAGATACATTGCTTAAAGGATTACTGCACAGGTTATGGACGACACACGATCGATTGGCATTCTGTTTAGTTTCCAGGTAAAGCCCACAAAGATGACTGCAAGTCTCCAACAAATGTAATGAGCTTCTTAAAATAATGTAATCCTGTTCATACAAAATTTACTGTCATATGCATTTCAATACCCAAGGCTTATATGTTATCTAGTTATGTAAGTATTCTCTGCATGGCAAAAACAGAAAGGCTTTCAATGTTGGCAGTTCTTTAATAGTATGCTTATTAAAGCTTACTTGCATCTTACAATCTCAGACAAGCTTACCTGATGGTTATTAAAGCATTGCTACTTAAACACAGAGCAACAGGCACTTTCTGAAGAATAATAATAAGCATAAATCAACAGTATAAAAATATGACAGAAGCCAGAACATTCTGCAACATCAAGGACAGATGAAAAGCCACTGCAGTACTTGTGTCTACCTTGGTTGGGGGAGATACTCTACACATTTATACTGCATAACTGCTCCTTGCCTTGCTTGGACACATCCAGAGCCACTACATGGGGAAGTGGGGTGCAACAAGTATGTCACAATTTGAAATGTCTCTGGCTGACTGTGATGGCTCTGACACACTTCTCATACCTGTCAACCTAAGAGAAAGAAATCTGGACAAAGCCATACATAGAAGTGGGACAATGGCCCAAAAATAAGGACATTTTTTAAATATTGCTCTTATAAACTTAGAAAGATAATAGAATAGTAGGGTCTTGCATTAGTATGAATTTTCTGAAGGGGTATGAAATCTGAAACTCAAATGTCTGTCATTATTTTCTAACTTCAATCTTCAATGATTTGCCACTAATTTGTCAAAAAAAACACAATTTTATGAAAAATGGACCAAAAATGTAATGCAAAAATATAAAATAGCCACACAATACAGCTGGGAACCTGTCAAAGAAGGGACACTTTTTTAATATTAGTACTGCTAGCTTGAGCAGCTGACAAAATAAAAGAATCTACATGCATTTCTGAAATAAAAGTAATCTATAACTCTGATTATTACTGTTATTTATTAATTGTAAACCCTCCTCGTTTTCTTCCAAAACTGCCATTTTGCAGAGGGATTATTAGGGAAAGCACAACATTTTGAGCCAAAATCAGGGACAGTTGAGAGGTTTGGATATGCCTAATTCTATAAAGGAATTTATTTGCACTTACCTTTCAACCTGTTCATAGGTAGGTACTAAGCTATCTGCCTGAAGGCATTTATAAGCCTAGCCGGAATGTGTTGGCTTTCGTCGCCCCCTTAGATTAGTTCCCTGTGCCTCTGTCCAGCAGAGCCACTGATGTGATCCCTGAGATAAACTTTCTGTTTCCCATCCACTCGTCAAGGTTTCTCTTGAAGAGGGTTAGTGAGGAGCTCTGCCTAATGTAGACTGGAATCTTGTTCCAGAGCATGGGAAGTCTCTGGGACAGAAATCTATCCCTCCAGCACATCCTATTTATTGTTGTGGTGAGGTTTAGATGCCTGGAGCATGTGGCTCGAGGGGATATGGTTTTCTTTAGGTGGAGCATGCCCATCAATTCTGTGTTGGACATGGTCTTGTATATGAGGCAGAGATCACCTCTGAGTAGGCGGTATGCAACCAAGTACAGCTGGAGTTTCTTCAGTTGAGCTGCATAGGGCATCTGCTTGAGGCCAGTGATCCTCTTGGTGAGGTATTTCTGTGGTCCTTCCAGTTGTTGCAGGTGTCTTTTAAGGTACATCCCAAATGAGTCATTGTACTCTACGATGGGTCTGATGAGTGATGTGTAGAGGGTCCCAATGACCTCTTCTGATCTGGATGCAAACCCTTTTGTGATTATACACACATGGATTTTCTAACCACTTTGGCAATGTGATTATCAAAGGCGAGGTTACTATCTACTTGGGTCCCCAGATCCCTTATTATGTCTTTTGTATTTAAGGGGCTACCACCTACGTGGTAGTTTGTGGGTACTTTGTTTTTTCCAAAGGGGATGACTATGCACTTTTTGGCATTTAGCTTGAGGCCATGGTTTTTGACACCAGGTATCTGTCTCAGTGAGACCCTTTTGGAGGATGTTTGTGTCAGCAGGAGAGTCAATTATAGCCCCTAGTTTGCAGTCATCTGTGAACTTGGTCAGCCATAGTCCTCCTGTGCTTGCCTGTACCTCTGTGAAGTATATGACAAACAGGAGGGGTCCTAGGACTGAGCCCTGGGGAACGCCACTTGTAACCGGTTTAGAGTCAGACCTAGCTCCAGCAACTCTTACCATGTGGGTTCTGTCCGTGAGCCAGTTTGCAACCCATCTCATGACGTCAGGGTTTATGTTTAGGCTGGTGAGCTTGTCTATAATACCTGAGTTGGGAATGGTGTTGAAGGCCTGTGCGAAGTCTAGCTAGGCTGTGTGGACTACCTTTCCCTCATCTATAGTCTTGGTAACTGTCTCAAAGAAGTCCACCAGGTTTAGGAGGCATGATCTGCCCTTAACAAAACCAAACTGGGTAGGGTCCTGTGTTTGGAGGTTCCCAATGTCTCTGTTAATGAGATCCATGATGATGCGCTCCATAGCTTTGCAGACCAAGCTAGTCAGGCTTATAGGGTGATAGTTCCCGGGGTCCGTTGTGGCTCCACCTTTGTGGAGCAGAATAACCATTGCTGTGCGCCACTCTGTGGGCACTTAGCCTGTGGAGAAGCTAAGTTTAAACAGTGTGTTTAGGTGAGGGGTTAGTTCATCTTTGAGCTCATGTAGGATGCAGCCTGGGACATCATCCGGTCCCATTCATGCTGTGTTTTTGGCTTTGGAGAGGGCTGTTTTAACCTGTCTGTGATTTCAGGGGCTCTACATTCTTCTGGTATAGTTATGGGCCCTTTTGGGGGGTGAGAGGGGGGTGAAGTTTGCACTGAACCTGTCTGCCAGGATGTTGGCTATATCAGTCGTTTCAATGTATTTTGTGCCATTCTGCACTAACTCCAAGCAGATCTGAAAATTGCCACTTACATTCTTGACATAGCTAAAGAATGCCTTGTGGCTATCTTTGGAGTCCATGGCAATTTTTCTTTCGAAGCTAGCCTTGAATGATTTTATGAGGGAATGTAGTTTCTTGCTGATACTGATCAGGGATGTCTTCCTTTATTGGGATTTTACTCTTTTCTGTACTAGTTTCCTCCTTCTATTGTATAGCTTGTTTATGGCAGGGGTCCACCAGACTGGTTTCCTTTTCTTGGAGGAGTGAGTCTTGGTTTTGCTTGAGATAGCACGATCCATGCATTCTTGTAGGTGCCTGTAGAGTGCATTAGTAAAGGATTTTGCAGCTTGGACAGCGTTATCCTTTAGCATGGGGGCTTTGAAACTTCCCACTTCGGTCTTAAGTAACGTGAAGTTTGCTTTTTAAAAGTTTTTCACAGTGGTTTCTTTGACCGGGGGTGGTGGCAGAATGTGGATATCCAGAGTGATTAGTTTATGGTCAGATCTAACCAGCAAGGGGTTGACCTCTGGTGTGGAACACCAGTCACCTATGTTGGTGATGACCAGGTCCAATAAGTTGTCACCTCTGGTGGGGGTGTTGACCAGTTGATCCAGGTCATTTGAGTTTATAAATTCTAGGAAATGTTGGGCAAGGGAGTTTGTACTTGAGTAGTTCTCCCAGTTAATGTTTGGGTAATTGAAATCACCCAATATCAGGGTATTTGGTAGGACTTTTCAGTTTCCCAGTGTTTCCAGAAATGTGGAGTGAGGGTCCTGGGACATGGTGGGTGATCTATAGCAAGCTATAATTTGAATAGCAGTTTTGCTCATTGTTAGTTGCACGTGGATGATCTCTGAAGCATCGTGCTGTGCCACTTACCTGGAGGTGTGGGTATTCTTGATGAATATGGATACTCCCCCGCCTTTTGTATTTTGGTCTGGGTTTTGTGGCCAAAATGTATGGTATGAGTTGTAGCCTGGTAGTGCTGGGGTGCTCTCTGGATCCTTAAACCAGGTTTCTGTTACTGCACATATATCGATTTTCTCCATACTGAGGAGTGCCTCAAGTGTGTGCATTTTGAGGTTTAGACTTCTGGCATTGAGTAGCATTACCCTCAGTTTTTTGTTACTTGTGCTATTTATGGTAGTGGGTTTGTCTTTTGAGCCTTGCCTAAAAAAGGCACTATGGGAGTGGCAAGAGCCTGGGCCAGTATTTGAAAGACTAAGGGTGACAGGTACAACCAGTCTCTAGCAAAGCAGCGTGGCTTGTCGAGCATGTCATCCCAGGCTGACAGACACTGGATCCCCTTTGAATGACACCAGAAGCTTAGCCAATTGTTGAAATTGATACTTTTTTCTCTATACCATGGTATCATTCTTGGTGAGGGCAGGATGCTACTCAGGGTCAGGGTCATACCGGCCTGGGCTAAAAGATCAGAGAGCTCCTCTATGTCTCTTTTCATGTAGTCCAGGGAGGTATGGCTCAGGTCATTCACACCAACATGGACAATGACAGAGTCATATTTGCACTTGTTCTGGAGTGATCCTGGCACCCGACAGGCAGCTAACAGTAACCTTCTCCTTGTTTAGCTTAGTGAGTGGGGCGTCAGTGTGCCTGACTATAGAGTCACCTATTACTAGTGTGTTGGGTATGATATTTTGCCTTAAGAGCTGTGACTGCGTGGCACACTGGTTTTGTGAAGTATGTGTTTCATGGTTTGTGTTGGGGGGTGGAGGTTGCTTGGATGTCTGCTTTGCAGATTTTTATTTAGTGCCTCTGAGTATGTTTTTGTGTATTTGTGTGTTTTTTGGCTGTGCTAGTTTCATAGGTCTATGTGAGACTGGTTGTGTGATGCAAGTAATTCCCTTCTCCTCTTGACTGCCTGGTCCAGTCTTGGATTGAGAGAGCTTTGCTTCCAGTTTAGCTGTATAATTGCATCTCTCGCATGTATTAGTGTTTGGTGGAAGGAGGAGAGTGTTGTCTGTGTACATGAGGCAATTGCAACATTACCTCAAAATGCCCAGATTCACCAGTTGGACTTGAGAGTACACCTGAACCTGCCCTTTGGACATGCCTGAATAGGTACAGTGAACTGTTTTACTGATTGGCTGGTAAGGTCAAATAGAGAGCCTTGTCCTTCTTTACAGTATGGGGGGTCTAGTGCTAAGGTTTATTAGTGCTTGATATGTGTTTTGAGCAAGTGCCGGGATGAGAAGTGAATGGTTTGAGTGCTTAAGTTGAAAGTTTGTCTAGTTCCAAGGGAAAATTGAAGAGTAGACTTTGTGGGGCCAGGAATAGTTATACGCTAGTTAACCGGCGCTGCTTGACATGCAAAACCGCACAAATGCGGGTTTTATAGCAGGGAAATGAAAGAGATAGAAATTAGCCCAAAATGGCCAATAAACTACTAATTATTGGGCTGAAACCGCTCCTCCAGGGACAGATAGGCTGCTCAAAGCTCCCTCTCTCACAGGGAACAGATACATTTCCTTCTATCCAAGTAAGATATGGGCAAACACAGAAACTTGTAACACAGCCCTGAATTCAGCACTAACCTGAAAACTGGACTATACTAGCTTAGAAAGGTGGGAAAACAAGTATTTTTTTTTCCAGAAAATAAAGCAGATACAATCAAAAACACTTTAAATGCACAAAAATGGCTATCACACTTGAGTGTGTAGCCTACAGCAGTTAAACAGGCAATTTAAACACAAAATGACTTTGTTAAAGTGCAGACAGTAAAATAAGTACAATATATAACTGAAACAAGTTTTTTAAATCACAGAAACTAGAAAATTGGTGTTTTAGGTGGAATTAGCTAAAGGCAGCAAGAAAATGCAGAAAACAATTACTTATTCACTCCAAAGAGTTCTTTTGTCTCTCTGCTGCTGTAAAACTCTGCAGGGCACCAGGCAGGAGCTTGCTGAGCTGTATACTAGTGCAAAAAACTAGCAAATGCGGGTTTTATAGCAGGGAAATAAAAGAGATAGAAATTAGCCTAAAACGGCCAATAAACTACTAATTTATTGGTTGAAACCACTCCTCCAGGGACATATAGGCTGCTCAAAGTTCCCTCTCTCACAGTGAACAGAGAAACTTCCTTCTATCCAAGTAAGGTATGGACAAACACAGAAACTTGTAACACAGCCTTGAATTCAGCACTAACCTGAAAACTGGACTATACTAGCTTAGAAAGGTGGGAAAACAAGTATTTTTTTTGTCTTTTTCAGAAAATAAAGCAGATACAATAAAAAAAAAACACTTTAAATGCACAGAAATGGCTAACACACTTGAGTGTGTAGCCTACAACAGTTAAATAGGTAATTTAAACACAAAAATTACTTTGTTAAAGTGCAGGCAGTAAAATAAGTACAATATGTAGCTGAAACAAACTTTTTAAATCACAGAAACTCTAGAAAATCGGCATTTCAGGATGAATTAGCTAAAGGCAGCAAGAAAATGCAGAAACATGATACTTAATTGCTCCAAAGTCTCTCTTTTGTCTCTCTGCTGCTGTAGAACTCTGCAGGGCACCAGGCAGGAGCTTGCTGAGCTGTATACTAGCGCAAAAACCTTGCAAATGCGGGTTTTATAGCAGGGAAATGAAAGAGATAGAAATGAGCCCAAAATGGCTAATAAACTACTAATTTCTGGGCTGAAACCACTCCTCCAGGGACAGATAGGCTGCTCAAAGCTCCCTCTCTCACAGTGAACAGAGAAACTTCCTTCTATCCAAGTAAGGTATGCGCAAACACAGAAACTTGTAACACAGCCCTGAATTCAGCACTAACCTGAAAACTGGACTATACTAGCTTAGAAAGGTGGGAAAACAAGTATTTTTTTTTTTCAGAAAATAAAGCAGATACAATCAAAAAAAACTTTAAATGCACAGAAATGGCTATCAGTTAATGGAGGAAATCCAGACAAGGCCAAATATATTGGTGGAACATATAAACTGTATTAAAAATTGCTCTTGCATAAACTGAGACCATTGATAGAATAACAGGTCTTGCTTTAGCATGCATTTTTCTGAAGGTTATGAAGTCTGAAACTCAGTGTCTGTCATTATTTAGTGACTTAATTCCTAAATGATTTGCCAGAAAACCACACATTTTATGAGAAACAAACCAAAATAAGAAGTAAAAATCTGTTCATTCTGTGAAAATCTAGACAGTTGAGAGGTATAGTTCAGCTGGGGCTGTCTTTGCATTTGCCGCCCTTCCCCCTCACAAAATCATGGTCAAATGGAGCCTCCCCCCTGCAGCCATTCCAAAGAACCATTGCTTGGCTATTTCACCCCATTTAACATAAACACTAATGTGCATACTGCTTTACTTCGTCAATGATTTGGACTTTATTTGAAAGTTTTATTTTGCATTTTACAGCACAAACACTAAGACATCTGCTAAACAAAGCAATGCAGTCTCTCAATGAAAACAGACTTGGCATTAAAACTTCTCAGCCCTTGAAACAGCACTGAAACCCACATTCAAAGAAAATACATTTGGCTAGTGGCAGATAAAGATTAACTTTGGGCTATTTTCAAATGATAGGCCCCTTGCACACAAAGCATACATGTGTTCTGTGATGTACCTTCCTGATTGCATTAAATTATATTCCTTGTATAATACAGTACAGCTGTTAGAGGGTGTTTTAAATTTATTGTTTTGAACATTTTTCCAGTAAACAATGAAACAAAATGCATGCATCAATAATGGCAAAACTGCCCAATTGAGAACATTTCCATCATAAAAGTCTACTCAAGCTTCTACAATCCACCAGTATCAGTAAATATGCACAATTTCTGTAGAAGTAAAAGTCATATGAATAATTCCACATTAAAAAGATGTGTATCTAATAAAGAGGTTGCTGCTAGCAAACAACCTTACATTTCATTGTTTCATCTACAAATACAGTGCCTGTTGCCCTTTAAGAATAAATTGCCTATATTACATTAAAAAAATGATAAGCTAGTAATATTGCAATAGGGAATGAATGGCAAATAATGGACGGGTTTATAGTTACTAGGTATCTTTGCCAAAAAGGACATTCTCAAGATGGCAGCATCCACCCCGTTTACAACACAGTAAAATATCAGCAATGCACCTACATACTGTGGGAGTAGAACCCACAGCCTTCTGCATCAAAAGCAAGTACACTACCTGTTGTGCTATTAACAATGCAAGCAGTCTCAGCATAAGCAGCACTAAACTTATCTTCCCCTGCAGCTCTCAGCTCCTTGTAAAATCTACTCAACACTCAGCTGTATCTCTAAATTTTGCAGCACAAGAAATCTGTAAAAAGCCAAAATGTATTGGGGAGGGACAAAAGTCCCAAAATCAGGGACACATTTTAAACATTGCTTGTATAATCCTGGAAAGTTGCTAGAATAAAATGATGTGTTACAACCATGCATTTCACTGCCAAGCCTTGAACCCAGGACCCTGTGAAAACAGTCAGAGCAGTATACCACTATGCCAAATCAGCTGTTTTGTGAAAGAGAGGACGACTGAAACTTTAATGGCTACCATTTAGTGAATTCAGTTCTCACCATAGCTGTCAACCTCTTAGCACAAAAACCTGGACAAAGCCAGTAATGGGGGAATACAGCCCTCAAACATATTCAGTGAATTCAGTTCTCACCATAGCTCTGAACCTTAGCACAAAAAACCTGGACAAAGCCAATACAGTCCCAAAAATAGGGACACATTTCAAATATTCATCTTATAAACTTAGAAAATTGCTAGAATAAAAGGTTTTGTGTTACTATGTACTTTCCGAAGAATATGAAGTCTGAAATTCAAATGCCTGTCAATTTTATTTATTTAACATTTGTTAACCAGAAAAGTCTGACTTGGAACAAAAGCCAATTTTCAGCAGAGGCCCAGGGAGAAATACTGCAGACACATCGTTGTAACATGGGAGGACACCAGAGGAAACCCACACAAACACAGGGAGGACATGCAAACTCCACACAGAAGGCACCCCAGCCAAGAATCAAACCAGAGAACCTCTAGCTGTGAGGCAACAATGCTACCACTGCACCATCAACTATTTAAGGAATTAAAAACTCAGAAACCACAGATTTTATGAGGAACGGAACAGAATGAAATATGAGGCAAAAATCTCCAAAAGTTTCACAAATGGTGGTGGGTAGGGAATTCAGGCACTTGTTACCTGCAGCCAAGGTACAGAGTTCAAGCACCACCACCAGCAGGTATCCTGAGTTCTCTCTAGCCATCAGTATACCCCAACTGGGGCATTTCACACACACACACCCTTCTGTAATGATAGAATATCGTACCTGCAATGCACTCATCCTGTGTTTGTGCTAGAGTGAATCTTGTACCTGCAACAAGTAATCCAAATGCACAGCTTTCTCATACCTGCAAGATGTAATCCACACACACCTTTCTCGTATCTGCAAGAAGTAATCCAATGATAAAATCCACAGCTTGTACCTCCATATAGCTTTCTAAGCTTCTGAATTCACACCGGAATGCACACTTCCAGTTTCTTGGCTCTTTCCTGGAACGATCCAAGACTGCTGACTCTGCAGTCTGATCCCCTTCCAGTCTAACCCCATAGACTTCTGGGAAATCAGCAGTCTGCTTCCTTCTTCCTGAATCTGGGGTGGTAAGGCAGCAGTCCAGATTCACTTTGTATGGAGGATTTGTAGGACTGTACTATTGTGGTTCACAGTTGAGGGGGGCTGCAGTCCGATATCACAAGCTGCCACTGACTGTCTCTGGGTTTAAGGCACAATGGAAAGATTTTTTTCCCCCAGTGGAACCTCTGTATGTACTTGACTAAAATTCCCCTCTAGTTCACCATTAATTTATTTTCCTTCTGTTAATATCTGTGGGATGTCAATGCCCTTTCTTGCATGACTCAGAAATGTCTTAGTTAATATAGATGAGTAATTATCAGATGGCAGTAGATTCTTTTTTGCATCCATATTATTTTCCAAAGTTGAATTTAAGACACTATCAATATTTGCATTTTGTTTCATTTTCTTGGGTACAAAACTTGTCATGACTAGACTTCAATGTCTTACTTGTCATTTTTATGATATGTTTTACAACTGGGGGGTTGTGTTAATCTTCTCTTTAGATTCTCTCTTCTTCCTCTCATTATCTTTTATGTCTTCTAGTCATGTAGAAATGTATTTTTGAACTGTTCTAAGGGAGACTACAGTATTAGTAGTTTGTTTTTCAATTGAATTGTACAGTTTATAGGTGACATTAAAGGTAGGAACAGTTTTGAAATTATTTATTGTGGTCTCATTTTTTATATCACAAAAACTGGCATTTTAACAGGGGTGTGTACACTGTTTATATCCACTGTATGTGCACACACACATATTGATATATATTACATTTGTCTACAATCATCTGCATATAGGTGCATCATTACTCATGCAGGCTTGCACATGTAATGTTGACTATTCAACAATGTAACGTATATTTAAAAGTTATGTACTCACCATAACTAGGCATCTGTGTTGCCCATGTTCATCCTTCTTCAATCCATGGGGTCAGATATGATCCTCAGATCTGACTCAGCCACATACTCCAGACTTTGGACCCAGCTCTCGAGCTCCTCCCTGTACCCATAATGCACTATTCCATACACATTACCTCAGATCAAATTTGTTGCTATAGAATTCTACAGCTAAATGGAGACAGGTATAGCTAAGAGAGAAAAGAAGGACTCAAATCTGGAACTGTAGGTTCCAAATGCAATCCTATAGGTCTCTCCAGAAAAAGTACAGTTTTGTACCTACCATAAATGTAGATGTTCGAAGATCCACATTGCTGCAGTCCTTACATATGGGTAGTCCGCTGTCCTCGGTCGGCCCGAATACCAAAGTATTAGGCTGACGTCGGTCAAGGCGCTTAGAACTGACATCAGAACGTCAGGATACAAAAGCGCATGACCGACGTCATATCCTCAGTCTTTTCTTGCCCCAGATGTCAGAAGGCCCTAAAAAGAAAGGCCAAAGCCAAAAAACAGCAAAGAACAACCAACCACCCCTGTACTAACAATATTTACAATATTTACAACCCAAACCACACAACCACCTCAAACTACAGAGGGGAAGGAGGGACTGCAGCAATGTGGATCTTCGAACATCTACATTTATGGTAGGTACAAAACTGTACTATGTTCTTCATCTCACATTGCTGCAGTCCTTACATATGGGTAGAATCCCAAAGCAGAGGTAAGGGAGGATGGCAAAACTATAAAGCATTAGGAGCTGCCAAAATGCCCTGTAAAATTGCAGTGGCAAATCCAGCCCTAGATTTAGAGTAAAGTGGAAGGTGGTAATGCTTAGAGAAAGTATGCACTGAACTCCAAGTAGCTGCCTCCAAAATATCTTTAGTAGCCACCCCCCTTAAAAAAGCTGTAGAAGTGGCAGTAGCCCTAGTGGAATGAGGCCTGATCCCAGCTGGAATCTCCTTACCATGATGGGAATAACAGAAAGTAATACAAAAACCAATCCACTTAGAAATAGTTTGTTTTGAAACAGGTTTGCCCTGAGAACCCAAAGCAAAAGAAACAAACAACTGCTGAGACTGCCTGAACCCTTTAGTTCTGCTCAAATAATATCGCAACTGTCTGTGTATATCTAAAGTGTGCAAAATCTTTTCCCCTTTATTTTGGGGGTTTGCATAAAAAGTAGGCAAATGAATAGTTTGGTTTAAAGCCACACTAGAAACCACTTTAGGCATAAAGGAAGGGTTAGTAAAGATACCCTATCCTTGTGGAAAATTAAGAAAGGCTCAACCGCCATAAGGGCCTGTAATTCAGAAACCCTTCTCGCAGAGGTAATGGCCAACAAAAAAGCAGTCTTCCATGATAAATATTTCAACTCGGCAGTAGCTGCAGGCTCAAAAGGTTGTAGAGTGAGTTTCTCCAACACAAAATTGAGATCCCAAGCAGGAGTAGGAGCTCTACGTGGGGGTCTTATATTCTTTGCCCCCCAAGGAATTGCTTAAACAAAGGATGAGAAAATAATGGTGGGTCACAGTCATAGTGAGCAGAAATTGCTGCAGCATGAACCTTTATAGAGGAGAAAGACAAACCTTTTGTCCAATAACTCAGTAAGGTATTGAAGAGAAGCACTTAAATTAGGTTTAGAAACATCAAAGTCCTTTGCAGCACTCCAAATTAAAAATCTCCTCCATTTATCAGAGTAAACTTTCCTTGTACTAGGCCTTCTGGCCTCCAAAATAACATTCAAAACTTGTTGTGGAAGCTGAGACCCTCCAGGGTCTAAAACAGAATATGCCAGGCTGTTAGATGCAGAGACTGAAGTTTGACATTGAGTAAGTGACTGTTCTCCTGAGACAGCAGGTGTGGAATCAAAGGCAAAGGCCATGGAGGCTCCCGTACCAGACTTCTCAGTAATGGGTACCAGTGCTGTCGAGGCCAATCCGGAGCTATTAAAATCATGGTTGGCTTGTCCTGTCTGACCTTCAGGAGTACCTTTGGGAGGAGAGGCAGTGGTGGAAAGGCATACACGTGAAGATTGCTCCAATTGAACGATAGAGCATCCACTTTCCAAGCTGTGGGATGAAACCTTTTTGTGCAAAACTTTGGCAACTGGTAATTTAGTGGAGAAGCGAACAGATCTATGTCTGGAGTTCCCCATAACACTGTCAATTTTTGAAATACACGAGGATCCAATTTCCACTCGTGGGGATCCATTATTTGTCTGCTCAACACATCTGCTAAGGAGTTCTGTGCTCCTGGCAGAAACCTTGCCTGAAGATTTAGCTGTAAACTGAGAGCAGTCTCCCACAAAATCATTGCTTGTCTGCATAGAGGGTATGAATGTGTCCCCTTGCTTGTTGATGTACCACATGCCAGTTGTGTTGTCTGTTTGAATCAACACCTGCCCTGGAAGAAGTAAATCCTTGAAAGCTATCAATGCAAATTGGACTGCTAACATCTCCTTCAAGTTGATATGTAAATGTTGAAGTCTGGCAGGCCACGTGTCTTGTACCCATTTTCCATTTAGATGAGCTCCCCAAGCTTTGTCTGAGGCATCTGTCGTTAGAATCTGACTCGCCTCTGGTCGGTCACAGAGAGTCCCTTGTTTAGGTGACATTCCTGAGCCCACCACAAAAATTCCTTTTGAATGCAAGGTATTATCTGAATGACAGTGTCCATATCTTGGCAGTGTTGTTTTGAGATATCATTGTAGCTTCCTCATATGCAGTTTGGCATTGGGAAGTACCAGAATACAAGATGCCATGAACCCCAAGGCTTGCAGGACTGTCCTTGCAGTCAGCCTGGACTGATGAGACAACTGATGGAAATAAAGAGAAAGATTCTTTTGTTTGTCCGGGGTCAAAAAGGCCATCTGGGATGCTGTATTCAGTCTCACACCCAGAAAGCACATGTCCTGAGAGGGTACTAGACTGGACTTTTTTAGTTTCACAGAATACCCTAGGCATCTTAACACTGCCATCACATACTGTAAATGATGAAGAAGTTCGTCCCTTTCTTGAGCCAGAATCAGGCAATCGTCCAAATAAGGATAAATTTGTATTCCTCTTAGCCTGAGGAAGGCTATCACTGGAGCCAGAACCTTTGTGAACACTCTGGGCGCAGTAGATAAGCCAAAGGGCAATGCAGAGAACTGATAATGAAAAGCCCCAGCGAAAACGCAGATACTTCCTGCAACTGGGCCTGATAGGAACATGAAGGTAAGCCTCTTTGAGATCCAGAGTCACCATCCAGTGATCTTTGCCCAGCAGAGGTAAAAGCTGTTGTAACGACAACATTTTGAACTTGGGAATGTCCAGATATGTGTTGAGGAGGATAGAAAAAAAAAATTGGTCTCGTGTTCCCCCTTCTTTGGTACTAGAAACAACAGAGAATAAATCCTAGGCCCACTTCTGACAGAGGGACCAGTTGTATAGCTCCTATTTGAAGTAGTAGTGAAATCTGTTTGTGAGCCTCTAGTCTTTGCTGAGGAGGAACTGGCATGCCTTTGAAAGGAGGCAAGGTATGGAAATAAAACTTGTAACCTTGGTGTATGATATCCATAACCCATTTGTCCTGGGTAAAGCCAAAGCCAATTTTGAAGAGTGCCAACCTTCCTCCAAAGGTGCTGCCAAGCAAGAAGGATCTGGCAGCTGAAAAAGTAGGTCATTGGGCCTGTTTTACGAAAGGACTGGCCCCTGCCCTCACGAAGATTGTGCAGGTGAACTCCATGTTCTAGGTCTGAAGGTACTCTGAGCTCTGCCCCTACCACGTCTAGATCTACCCCTAGACTGAGAATCAGAAGAAAGGATCGCCCACCCCTTAGCAGGCCAATTTCTACTAAACTACGGAGGCTGAACCTGCAAAAAATCTTTAACAGTCTGCATAGACTTAGCCTTGTCTTCCATTTTCTTCAAGACTGACTCCACAGGTGGACCAAACAACACTTCAGACTGTAAAGGAGCATCCAAAATCCTTGTCTTAACATGGTCAGATAAATTCTGATCCTTAAGCCAGGCGTGCCTGTGAAGAACTGAACCAGTGGCAGCCACCCTAGAAGAGGCCTGCAAAGCATCAAACCCACACTGTAAAGAATGCTTACCCACCTGTTCAGAGACATGTACCAAATCTTGTAATTCTTTACACTCAATGCCTTCTGCCAGAGCATCCACCTTAGATTTCAATTGAGAAAGAAGAAAATTCTGATATTTCAACATATGAAATTGGCAATTCAAAGCCCTCATTGCTAAGGTAGAAGAGGTATAGACCTTCTTTCCCCATCTATCCAAAGCTCTAGCCTCTTTATCTAGAGGAACTGGATTCTGTACAACAGAAGCCCTGACACCCTTAGGTCCCTGGCTAATAGTTTCTGGGTCCGCCCTAGGACTCTTATAGAGATATTTATGAGCCTCAGGTACCCTGTAATACCTATCGGTTTAACTGCGGGGGGAGGCAGAGAATCAGGATTAAGTGAAGCCTCTGAAAACACATCTTGCACAACATCCAGAACAGGGGGTATAGCTAAGGGCCTATGTTGAGGCAAAACAAAATTCCTAAGCCTTTTCCGAGAATCAGAGAAGTCCTTAAAATTAAATGTTCCCTCATAGAATGAAATGTCTCTGAAAAGAAAAAATCCTTGGAGGAGAAGCAGAGGAGTGGAATCTTCTGCATCAGAATCAGAATAAGGAGTGAACTCCTGCATGTCTTCAAAGAAGACTCTGAATCATCTGAAGCCTGTTCAAAACTTTCCAACTCTGGCTCCACCCTAGGCCTCTTATCAGGAGGGGCATAGAACCTCTAATCAGAGTAATCAAATCTTCTGCCATTTTAAGCATGTGCTTTTTAGGCACAGACCCTGCTGAACTAGGACTGACACCAACAGAAGATAAACCTGGCCTGCCTCTGGAAGAAGCCTTGGAAACAGAAGGAGGGCCTAACCACCCTGGGAAGGGAGGAGTACAGAAACCTGAGAAGCCCCTCAGCCTGACCTGCCTCTTGAGAAGCCACATCCTGCAAAATCAAAGTCTCCCCTGACCAGAGAAGCCTCCGCTGAACCACCGTTCCACTGACCTCTAAAGAACCCGGTGTCGAACGGGACTGACTCATCTGCCTGGGTTTAACCGCTTTGTCTTGCGCGCTTTCTTAGGCCGCCGCCGTATCCATCCGGCATATTATAATTATTACGGCCGCAAGACCCAGCCTAGCAACAATCCAACCTTCGCCATAGTGCGCTATTAAACCTAGCACAAAAAGCGACACCCCACTCACGCCGTGCTCAGGCCCCAAACAAGGAATGCACAAGAATGATAATCCCAAAAAAAGACTGAGGATATGACGTCGGTCATGCGCTTTTGTATCCTGACGTTCTGATGTCAGTTCTAAGCGCCTTGACCAACGTCAGCCTAATACTTTGGTCCGCGACCGAGGACAGCGGACTACCCATATGTAAGGACTGCAGCAATGTGAGATGAAGAACATCATGGATGCGGGATGGATGGGAAGGAGGTTGAGGAAGAATGAAAATGGACAATACAGATGCCTAGTTATGATGAGTACATAACTTTTAAATTTGATGTTGTCCTTTTCATTCTTCCTCAACACATGGGACAGAGTCCCCAGCTGTGTTGATCTTGGGTGGCCCTCATGAAAGGATAGCCTGGAGTACCCCTGAACCAAAGGGAGCTCTGTTTCTAGAGATAATATCCAGTTTGTAATGAGTAACAATGGTATGAGCATTGGACCATGTGGCTGCAGCACAAACTATCAACAGATGTTCTGGACCAAAAGAGAGGAAGCAGCCATGGATCTGGTTGAATGAGCCCTGGGAGGTTTAGATAAGGTCATGCCATTTTGAGAATTAATCCAAGAAATACAGTCTGTAATCCATTTGGCTAGAGTTACTTTAGAAACTGAACATCTCAGACTTTTTGCTGGAAAAAAGACAAAGAGATGGTCTGATTTTAACTTGTTTTGTTCTATGAAGATAAAAACTTAATTATCTGTGTACATCAAGGAGAGGCAGCATGTACTCTCCTTTACTGGAAACATTTGGAAAGAATATTTGTAAGCAAATGGATTGATTAATATTGTTTTCAGAAGCTTCTTTAGGTTAAAAAGAAGGGTTTGTCCAAAAGGTAACCCTGTATTTATGAAAAATGATTTAAGGTGTCTTGAAGAAAGAGCCTGGAGTTCAGATATTCTCATTGCAGAAGTAATGGCTACTGAGAAGACTGTTTTCCATGAAAGGAATTTTAAATCAGTTTTAGCTGACAGTTCAAAAGGTTTCTCAGTTAAACCGTAGCACAACTCTCAGATCGCAAGGTGGTGAAGGATCCTTTATCAGAGGTCTAAGAAAGACACCTTTCAGAAAGGTTTTACATAATTTGGATGAAGCCAGCAAATAATTTCTGTTCCCTGTGTGAAAATTAGAAGTCGCTGCTAATTGAAGTTTAATCATAGAGAAACTTGCTCCTTCTTTAAAAAGAGTTGCTAAAAATTGAAGAATTGCAGGAACTAGAGCAGAGAAAGGATCATGTTCATTACTCAGAGCCCAACAGGAGAATATTTTTCCACTTACTCTTGTATAATTTTTTGGTAGGTTCTTTCTGAGATACCAAAATAATATCCCATACAGGGGAAGATAGTCTGGGCTGTCTAACCACTACTGGAAGTAGAGAAACCATATGTTCAGTTTGAGGGCCTGTATGTTGGGATGTTAGATCCCTGATGGGTGAAAGTGGAGATCTGGAGTTGGCTTCAGTATCCATGGAGGATAACAAAGGTGAGACCATAGAAAGGAGAACCACACTTGCCAAGGACAGAAAGGTGCAGTGAGGATTATTAAGCTCTTCAGCTGACTTGCTTTCTGTGGAAATTTTGGCAAAGAGACAACAACAGGTTGGCCCCAATGATATAGGATCCTATGAAGTCCTCCCCCCACCCCAGTCTGATTGTATCCACCAGCAGATGTGTGGAAAAGACACAGCCTGTTGCAGAATGGATCACTGCACAGCTAGAGTCCATTGGAGAATGCACATAAAGAAACATGCCAAAGGAAGTAATACAATGGTTGTTGCCATGGAATCTAGTGCTTGAAGTACTGATCTTGCTTAAGTAGATGGATGGGAAAGAAGATGGATGAATCTGACTTCTGGTAGTGGAAATGCGATGAGGAGGTAGAGATGCTACCTGTTCTGTCATATCTAAAAGTGTACCAATGCCTCTCTGATTCCTGGAAAAGGTTCATTGAGAGGTAGAAAGCTTGATTCCCATCCATCTCATTTGCTGTGGGTAAGCATCTCTGAAACCAATGGTCCAAATGGGGAAGTGCCATCAAATGGGGTGTTGATAAAGGACATCTTAAACAGCTCCACAAAGTTGCATAGCTGCATCCAGGCATGTCTCCTTATGGCAATGCCTGAACCATGAAGTATCTTTGGCTATATGAGAGATCAACTTCATCTAAGCGTTTGATATGGATAAGAGAGTGGCCAGTTGTGAGGATGTTCTTTTGAAGTCCTCTGCAGAAATGGACTCCAAGAGTGTATTTAATAGCTCTTTGGGCAAATCTCTCTGAAGTCTTTTAAAATGTGCCGGGTAGTTTAGTGACCTCAGGGCAAAGGCTGCTGAGGCAAAGACTCACTTTCCAAATCTGTTCAATGCTCTAAACTCCCTGTTTGGCAGATAGACAGAAGAGCCCTGTGTTCTGCTGCCGCCACCACCATATTATCAATTGGGACCCCTTTGCTCCAGTGAGGTCTGTCTGGCTGGCAGGGCTAAAAATTTATTGGGTCTTTTTGGGATTGCTTCAATGATATCCGGTTCTTTCCAAGCCCAGTGGGAAACCAAATCAATAAGCTCATCCATTGGGGGGAGGATAACCCAATGTAGACTGGCCATAACCAAAAGCCTCCAAAAATGCTGATTATTCTGGAAAGCAATTTTGGGAAGACCAACCACCTTTTTGTTTTAGGATTTCTGAAATATTTCCAAAGGAGATGTCATCCAGTGGTGATCTGGGAGACCCTTCTCCTTCATCAACACTGATATCCCCCATGACAGGCTCCATCAGGAAGTTAATGTGTCTCCTTTTGTACATCGTCTTCCAATGCACCTCCTTTGTGGAACATTCAGATGAGGTGTCAGAAGAGAGGAGAAGCTCCTCCACTAGAACTAGTTGGATACTTATTGAAACTGGCTGTCCCTGTGGATTAGGCCTGATTGGTTCTGAGCTCTGAGTCAATGAGAAAAAAGGGATAGGATCTAAAAAATGAGACAGAAGTTCTTTTGGGAGAGAAAAAGCCCTTTCCACTACCTTGAAAGCTGATGGACACAGAGAAGCTTTGACCTGCCTACTCAGAGCCGAAACTCTGGACAGAGGTAGATCTCGACCACTCCCGGATCCATGCCTCAAGGCTGGAAACAGATCCGAACTGTCCCAGGCCAAAGCTCCAAGGGGAACGGATGGATCCAACAAAATCAGAGCCAAACCTACTGCATCAGATCTGACACTCACACTTCAGCTCCGAGACCCATTTTGATCCAAGGGTATCAGAGCAGAACTAGTTAAGGATATAGCTGGAGTCGAAGAAGGAGCATTTCTTGGCTCTGATACTGTACCTCTCAGAAATTTTGGATCCTGGAATTTTGAAACCAATGGACAACTCAGAGGAGAAAGAATGATTCTGGATGTTGTAGGTATACTCATAGAGCCAAAAGGGGAGGGAGCTAGTAAGATCCCTATTTAGATTGGAGATCTGAGAAATGTTCACATCATCG
This sequence comes from Protopterus annectens, assembly GCF_019279795.1. NCBI lineage: Eukaryota > Metazoa > Chordata > Ceratodontiformes > Protopteridae > Protopterus > Protopterus annectens. The sequence goes on along the minus strand of NC_056729.1, from coordinate 282,632,383 downwards.
TATCCACATTTGCTTCTGAAACTTCTGGGGGACCTAGAAGAAGTTGTGGATTGAGGCCTGGAGTGTTTCTTAGGAGTCTAAACTGAGCAGGTAGGGAGGCGATATGGGCTTAATATGGAATTCAAGAGTACAACTCCTATGAGGTGTACTAGTCTTCAGATCTGAGGACTTAGGGTCTGAAGGAGTTGTTGAAGGAGAAGGTGATATAGCAATAGGAGCTGAGACCTTCGGATCCAAGGGTTTTGGCTCAGATGATGTTGGATCCAAATATTTCTTGTTTTTGTCAGAGGCTCCAGTAAAGAACTTGGGGACTTTGGAGGAGAGCATTTTTATTTTATGCTCCAAAGGAGCTGACTTGCTAGGTTTGGAGGGGGTTTAAGGCCCAGACAAAGTAGTAAAAGAAAGCTGTGTAAGAACTTACAATAACCATATATGTCCTCCTCTTCCATGTTGCAGTATTCTTCTAATCAGCTTGTCTGGCCAGGTTTCCAAAGCTTTTTCAGTCCCTCATGGTGCATCGGATGTCTGACGTAGAGGCAGGTACGAGGGCCATAAAGATGTTGTCTGCACACATCAGTCCTTAGAACCAAACTAAACCCCCAGCAGACAGACCCAGTTCTGACAGACATAGCCTGTCCCTGAGCCGGGTAGAGCAAGTGCAAGGTTAAGAAGGGGGATGGTGGGAGGGAAGGAATACTGCGACATGGAAGAGAAGGACATGTAAGTTCTTAGACAACTTTCCTATGTCCTTCTATTCCAATGTTGCAGTATTTTACTAGTGGGTGAGTACCAAAGCTCACTAAAGGTTGTGGGGTGGCCTGGTAAAGGACTCCAGGAACCCATGCAGGATAGCCCTTGCAAATCCTGCCCTAGCTCTGGAAATGTGGTCCAGTTTATAATGCCTGGTGAAAGTGTGCACAGAGGACCAGGTGGTTGCCTCCAGAATGGAGTAAGTGTCCAGACCTTTGAAAAAGGCCCCAGAAGAGGCCACTGCTCTTGTGGAGTGGGGCCTGACATTGCCTGAAAGAGTCATTCCATGGTGAGTGTAGCAAAAAGAGATAGCCTTGGCTATCCAGGCAAAAATGGTCCATTTTCCCACTGTTTACCCCAGAGCCCTGGGGTGGAAGGAGACAAACAGCTGGTCTTATTTGGTTAAGGTTTAGTTATATGAAAACAGAATTTGAGTTGTCTGTGGACATCCAGGGAATGAAGGACTCTCTCACTATCTCCCTATGGGTTAGGGAAAAAGGTAGGTAGATGGACAGCCTGATTCAAGGAAAGGTCATTGACCACCTTGGGGGTGAAGGACAGATTTATTCTCAGGATGACTTTGTCCAAATGGAAAACCAGGAAAGGCAGAGTAGCCATAAGGCCTTGAAGCTCTGAGACCCTCCTGGCTGATGTCAAAGCTACTAGCAGGACTGTTTTCCTTGTACAAAACCTTAAGGCAACCTTGTCAGCCCGTTCAAAAGGTAGCAAAGTGAGTTTTTCTAGCACATAATTAAGATCTCAGGGAAGAGGGGATGGTTTCCTGGGAGGTATTAGGTGCACAACCCCCTTTAGGAAGAGTTTGGCTGGTAGTCTGAATGCCAGCGGAGGTTCCATAGGCAGGCAGGCAGAGATGGCAGGCAGGTGTGCTTTTAAAGAGGAATAAGACAAACCTGTGTTCAGGAGTTTACACAGGTAGGACAGAATCAGAGGCAAGTCGCTGTCCAGCAGCTGCATCTGTCTTTTGTGACACCAGAAGGAAAACCTTTTCCACTTGGAAAGATAAGATTTTCTTGTGTTTGGTTTCCTGGCCTCCTGCAGGACTGAAAGCACATCCTCGTTGTACAGGTGTCTGAAGGGAATCAGAATCATATCCGCCACAGGGAGAGGTGCAAAGACTGGAACTGTGGGTGTATCTATATCCCCCCTTGTGCTGTTTGAGTAGGTCCACTGAGCGGGGATAACTTGAGGTGATTGCCCTTAGACAGATGAAGAAGTAGAGGGAACCAGTACTGCCTTGGCCAATAGGGAGTCACCAGCAAAACTGTTGGTGAGTTCTGCTGAATTTTCAGTATGACCCTCTGTATAGAGGGAACAGGGGAATGGCATACAGGAACTTCCTCTTCCATGACATTGAGAAGTCGTCTGTTTGCAATGCCTTTGGTTCATGAGTTCTGGAGCAGTAGCTCTGGAGTTGCCTGTTTATGAAGGAGGCAAACAGGTCTATCTGAGGGATACCCCACTTGTGGACCAGATCTAGGAACCCCTCTTGATAGCATCCATTTGTGGCTGTCTGAGGTGGTTCTGCTAAGGGAATCTGCCTGACAGGTGTGCTGGGAGGGGATGTAGGCTGCCTGGAGGGAGATTCCCTGAGAGATAGCCAGATCCCATACCTGTAGAGCTAGTCTGCATAGGAGGTAGGACTTTCTCCCTCCTTGCTTGTTCAAGTACCACATTACTGTGGTGTTGTCTGTGAAGATTTTTAGGAGGCACTGCTGAAAGTAAGGTAGGAAGGCCTGCAGGGCTAAAAGTATTGCTGTCATTTCTCTGATCTTGATGTGCATTTGTTTGTGTCTGTCTGTCCGCAAACCTTGCACTGTCCTTGGGCCCAGAGATGGCCCCAGCCCAGGTCTGAGGCATCTGTGTGCATGATCTCTGGGAAGGGTGGGCATTTGCAGGGGCATGCTCAGATTCTGGGCAACTTGGGCACTCCACCATCTTAATTCTTGGTGAAGACAAAGGTGTAGTGGAACCCTGAACTCTAGAGGATGTGAGTGCTGGGTCCACATTGAGCAAAGGTACCACTGAAACTTTCTCATGTGTAAACTCGCTAGGGGCAACATGGGGATAGTAGCTGCCATGTACTCCAGAAGTCTTAGGAATTCCCTCGCAGTCAGGGCTGTTGAATGGAGGGCAGTTTGAAAGTGGTGGGAGAGGGACGCCACTTTTTCCTCTGGGAGGGAGGCCATGCTGATGTCTGTCCTGATTCTGCAGTAGGATGGAGTTGTGACTTTGGGTAATTTATCAGAAATCCTAGAGACTGCAGCAGGCACAGGAGGTCCTTGGTGTGAACCAGGAGGGTCTGACTGTCCACTGCTTGAATGAGTAGGTTGTCTAGGTATGGGAATATTTGTATTCCCCTTGTCCGACAGTAGGCAATGACTGGGGCTAGGCACTTTGTGAAAACCCTTGGGGTGGTGGAGAGCCCAAAAGGCAATGCACAGAACTGAAAGTGAGAGGAGCCTGCTATGAATCTGAGGTATTTCCTGGAGGTAGGGTTTATGGGGATGTGGAGATAGGCCTCCTTTATGTCCAGGGTTACTATGAAGGCCTGAGGAAGAATGAGGGGAAACACAGTGGGTAAGGACAGCATCCTGAAGGAAGGAACCTTTAAGAAAAGGTTGAGGTGTGAGAGATCTAGATTGGGTCTTCATGGTCCTTCCTTTCTGGGAACCAGAAAGATTCTTGAGTAGAAACCTTTTCCTTGAGCGGGGGGCAGGGGGGGCTGATTCTATGGTGCCTTGCAGAAACAGGCTGTTTAAGACCTGTAGTAGGAGGGACCGTTGGGATGTGGGAGGGGTTGGAATAGGTAATCTTGGAGGAGGAAAGATCCAAGTCATAAAGTATCCATCCTTCAGAATGGACAAGACCCATTTGTCTATTGTTATTAGGAACCAGGCAGGGAGACAGTGAGAGAGATGGGTGGCAAAAGGGTGTTGGTAAGAGGAGGTGGGAGGAAGGGTGGCAGGCAGTCAGACACTGCCTGCCCTGTCTGGAAAGGAAGGCCCTCTGGCCAGAGGCCTGAGATGTCCTTGGCTGGACTGATTGTTTCCTGGGTGGCCTTTTTGACCTAGAGGGGCTGAAGGCCTTGATGACTTTCTTATAAATTGTGTCTTAGCAGGGAAGTTTCTCTGGAACATTGGGATTGGAGAAACAAGGAGATGCTTGAGGTCTTGAAGCTCTTTAGTTTGGAGAAACAAGGAGATGTTTGAGGTCTTGAATCTCTCTCCCTTCTTGTTGGAGAGACTTGAAAAGATCAGACACCTTTGCACCAAAGAGGGCCGAATGGTACATGGGGGCATCCAGGAGCTTGGATCTTAAGTCATCAGGGAGTGGCTGCAGACATAGCCAGGAATACTTTCTGAGTATGGATGCTGATGCAGCTGACCTGGCTGAGGCCTCGGCTGCATCATATGCACACCTAAGGGACTGCTTGTTCACTTGTGAGACAACGGTGAGTAAGGAAGACAGGGATGCTTTAGCAATGCAGTCAGGCATGACATTAAGCTCTTTGGAGGCTTTGTCCAGAATGGCCAGAGAGTACTTGGCCATGTGAGACTGGTAATTTGTAGCCCTAATGGCTAGAGTAGAAGAGGTATAAATCTTTTTCCCCCACCTTTCCTTGGCCTTGCTGTCCTTATCTGCAGGTAGGGCAGTGGTAGTAGGGAGTAGTTTAGGTGCCCTGTTTGTAGAGATAGAAATAGTGGCAGGGTCTGCTGGGGGGCACTTGATCAGGAATTTATCTGAGTCAGAGACCCTGTATAATCTGTCTGCCCTTCAAGGAGCAGGAGGTTGGGAATCAGGATTAATGGATGCTGCTGTGAATGCATCTAGGAAGGCAGGCTGTAGAGGTGGAATAGGTGATTCCATTTGAATCAGGTCATAAAATGTTTTCTGTGCTTCAGACATGTCTGAGCATTCCCACTTAAAGTGTTCTCTCATCAGGTTAACAGTGTCCCTGAAGGTAAGGTCTTCCACAGGGGAATCAAGCTCAGCAGAGGCCTCTTCAGGCGATCCATATCCCAGTGGGGATGAGATCTGAGAAGAGTAGGAGAGGGAGTCCTCAGAGGAATCAGACAGTTCTTCCTCTGCAGGCCGGCTCACAGTCCTTTCAGGTATAGAAGGCCTAGGACTGAGAAGAGGGGGAGCCACAAGGGATGATGATGCTTTACGTGTAGAGGGAGTCTGTTCCACAAAAAGGGGAGTCTCTGGGACACAAATCTGCCCCACCAACAAGTCCTATTTATGTCACAGACCAGGTTGAGATCTCGCGTACAGGTTACTTGAGTGGAGCTTGACTTGCGGATATGCAGCAGTCCCATCAAGGTAGGGTATTATATTGCATTGTATGCCAGACAGAGGTCACCTCTGAGGAGTCTGAAGGAGACTGAGTAGAGGGACAGGGGTTTTAGCCTATCTATGTAAGGTAGATGTTTGAGGCCCTGAATTCTCCGGGTGAGGAATCTCTCTGGTTTCTCTAGCTGCTGCATGTGCTTTGTGAGGTACATGCCGAAAGGGGCATTGTATTCAATAATCGGTCTTATAAGGGACGAATACAGGGATGTTATGACCACCTTGTCCCTGAATGAGATAACTTTTAGTTATGTACTTACCATAACTTTAGATGTATGGGATCCATCTCACCTACCTTCTGTACTGATGGGTTCGGAGCCGATCCTCGGCTCCGACTGGGCACGCTATACTATAGAACAAAGTCTCTTATTGGCTGAGCTATCCCACATCCCAGGATGCACCACCACTGCTTCCCCAGATCTTGTTTGTCTGCACACATGCACACACACATAGACTGTTGATATAATATTGCCAGGTGTTTCAAGATGAAACAGCTGAACTCGAACCGTCCAGTCTCTTCTGATCTCCAAGGCAGGGGGAAGGAGGGTGGGTTATTAGGAATGTAGGCGAGATGGATCCCATACATCTAAAGTTATGGTAAGTACATAACTAAAAGATGTAATGTGATCCTATCTCACCTACATTCTGTACTGATGGGACAGCGTCCCTAGCACCTGATTCCTGGGTGGCTCACTGAAAAACACTCCTGAGAACTGTGGAACCGAAGGAAGCTCGCCCCCGAGATGCCACGTCCAATTTGTAATGAGAAATGAATGTGTGAGGAGAAGACCACGTAGCCACAGCACAAATGTCACTAATGGCAAGCTTAGAATGAAAAGCTGCCAAAGTAGCCATAGCCCTGGTAGAATGAGCTTTCACTGTAGTTGTAAGCTCTTTATTAGAAATGGAGTAAGTATGACTGATACAGTCTCTGATCCACTTGGCAATAGTGACTTTCGTGATGGCTTTGCCCAATTTATTGTCCGAAAAGGACACAAACAACTGATCTGTTTTCCATGTTTGGTGCGTCCTATCCAAATAGAAGTGCAATTGTCTGTGAACATCCAAGGTGTGAAAGATGTATTCCGCTCTGTTTGAGTACTTTGGGAAGAAAACTGGAAGTTCCATTGACTGTTGCAGACAAAAACTAGAACAAATCTTAGGAACAAAGGATGGATTCGGTCTGAGGGATACTCTATCCTTGTGAAAAAACAGGTATGGTGGTTTGACACATAGGGCTTGAGGTTCCAAAACTCTTCTGGCTGATGTAATTGCAACTAATAAAGCAGTCTTCCAAGAAAGAAATTTCAAGTCACAAGTTGCTGCCGGTTCAGAGGGGGAAGAGGTGAAAGCACGTAACACCACATTAAGGTCCCACGGTGGAGCAGGATGAGATATCGGGGGCCGTAGCAGCCCAGCACCTTTCATGAAGGCTTTACACAACTTGTTGCTCATCAAAGGTGGTTCTATGCTCTCATGAAAATTGGAAATAGCTGCCAATTGAACCTTGATGTTAGAGACCGAAGAACCTTGATTGAACAGAGAAGCTAAAAACTTCAGAACCTCTGACACCGGAACAGTTATGGGATCTAATCCCCGGAGTTGGGCCCAAATAGCAAATCTCTTCCATTTGCTGTTATACATTTTCTTAGTAGAAGTCTTGTGGGCCGAGGACAAGATATGTATGACTTCCGGGTCCAAAGCATGGTTCCTGACTATGGTCGGAAGAGGAGGAGCCAAGCTGTTAACCTCAACGAGTGGAGGGACTGATGAAGTTGTCCCGACTGATGGGTCAAGAGATCCGGAACTTGGTCCAGGAACCATGGATCGTCCAGTGCATATTTCCGAAGAAAGGGAAACCAGACTTGACGAGGCCAGTATGGGGCAACTAAAATCATTTTGCTCTCCAAGCGATTTGCCTTCTGGATCACCTTGGGAAGAAGGGGAACCGGTGGAAAGGTGTATAGCAGGCCAGTGGGCCAAGCTTGGACTAGGGCGTCCTTGGGAATCTACCCCGGAACTGGGGTGAGAGAGAAGAACTGTTGGCATTTCGTGTTGAAGGGGGTTGTGAAAAGGTTGCAACAAGGAGTTCCCCATCTTCTGAAAATCTGAGTTGCCACTCTGTGGTTCAGAGACCACTCGTGAGGGGAGAGAATAGTTCTGCTCAGTCTGTCGGCTATCACATTGGATCTCCCTGGAATGTGTGTTGCTACCAGAAAACGTTTGGTTCCAATCACCCAATCCCATACTTTCATGGCCTCTCTGCAAAGTAGGTAGGATCTGGTCCCTCCCTGCTTGTTCAGGTACCAGACTACTGACATGTTGTCGGACTGAATGGCAATCATGCCCGGGGGGAGGTAATCGTGTAGTGCTTGCAGCGATAGAAGCACCGCCTCATTTCTAGTATGTTGATGTGGAGGAGACTCTCGTCAGAATGCCACTTGCCTTGGACTGACCTGCCCAGGTAATGTCCCCCCCACCCCATCTGGGAGGCGTCCGTAGTCAATGTGGCCACTGGAGGTGGTGGAACGAAGGGTCACCCCTGATCCAGGTTGGAGGAAAGAAGCCACCAACGAAGGTCCTGTTTGCACGTCTCTATGATCAGAATGAGGTGACTGAGAGGGAGATCCTGATAAGACCACTGGACTGACAGGAGCCACTGGAGAATCCTCATATGTAACCTTACCAAGTGGACTAGGAGAATGGTGGCCGACATGGAACCTAACAGTTGTAGGACCATCCTGGCTGGGGCTCGGCGTTTGAGGAGCAAGGCTCGAACTTGAGACTGTAATGTTTCTATCCTCTCTGTAGGAAGATAGACCCGCATTTGCTTTGAGTCTATCTCTACTCCGATAAACCATATGCGCTGAGATGGCAGCAACACAAACTTTGCCCAATTGAAGGTGATTCCTAGAGAGTTGCCTAGAGATATAGTGGCTGCTAGGTTCTGTAAGAGTAGACGCCTGGAGGTGGCAGTTAGGAGCCAGTCGTCTAGGTATGGAAACACCTGGAATCCTAGACTTCTCAGGTGAGCAGTCACCACCGCCAAACATTTGGTGAACACCCTGGGGGATGTGGTGAGACCAAAGGGCAGTGCACGGAACTGGTAATGACTGTCTCCCAGGCTGAAGCGCAAGTGTCTCCTGGATGCCTGATCTATCAGGATGTGATAATAGGCGTCCTTGAGATCTATGGAGCACATCCAAACACCTTTCTCCAGCAGCGGGAGAATGGATTGCAAGGTGACCATCCGGAACTTGGACTTCTTGACTGATTGATTTAGCTTGCTGAGATCCAAAATGGGCCTCAAGTCCCCGGTCTTTTTTGGCACCAAAAAGAATCTTGAGTAAGTCCCTAATCCATTCTGGCCTGCGGGGACCGGTTGGATGACTCCTTTTTGAAGCAGCTTTGAGATTTCGATGGCTGCAAGATCCCGTTGACTGGGTGGCGGGTCCAGGATTTTTCGGGATGGAGGGGGGGGTTGAGAAAAAGGGATGGTGTAACCTCCGGCGATGATTCGGAGCACCCATCGGTCCTGAGTGATACTCTCCCAGGCCTTTAGCTGCTTCGAAAAACGACCCCCGACTGGCTCCGGAGCTGCACAGTCGGGCAATCCTTCAGGGATGCTGGAAGGCTGAGGAGCCACGAAAGGACTCGCGGTCTCCAGTGTTGCGGGGGCCTCCGCTGCCTCTGGGACGGCATCTTCCTGAAAAATTTCCCCCTCCTCTGCCTCTAGAATGGGGATCGCCCTGCTGTGAGGAGTAAGTCTTTTGAGATTTACGGAACCACATTTTCCCCCCTCTTCTAGCCTTGGGATAAGGCCTGAAGGGAGTGGAAAACCGTGCCCCTACGGCAGTCAAAGTCTTACCCTCTTGTTCACAGCGAGTCAAGGTGTCCTTTACCTTGGGTCCAAACAGAGAGGACCCATCAAAGGGAGCGTCGACAAAGGAAGACTTGAAGGCTTCCGCAAAATGACACAGGTGAAGCCAGGCTTGTCTCCGTAGAGCAACACCTGTTCCCGCCGCTCTGCTCACCCCCTCTGCTGCATATGAAATGAGCCTCATGGACGAGTTCGATAATGATGATAGGGTAGCCAGCTGAGAGCTAACCGTCTGGGCCAACTGCTCAGGTAGGTTACCAGAGAGGGTATCTGAAAGTTCCTTAACCAGATCCCTCTGAAGTCTGGTGAAGTGCGTCAGATAATTCAGAGACCTTAAAGTAAAGGTTGCTGAAGTAAGGGTGCGCTTCCGTGCGATCCATGCTCCTGGACTCTTTATTAGGAGGATGGACGGACATTGAAGCCTCTGCCACATCTTGTTGGGTAGCAGATGCCACCACCAGGGCATCTACAGCCACACCTTTGGAGAGAAAATCCTTTTCGGGGGGGGGCTGAAAGAAATTTATTGGGGCGAGCTGGCACCGGTTCCACAGAATCCGGGTGCTCCCACACCCTTTGAGAGATCAAATCCAGAAGCTCATCGAAGGGCGGAGACACCCAGGAGGTGGAGGGCTGAGCCCCGAAGGCCTTGAGGAATACCGACTCCTCAGCGGAAGAGGGTTTGGACTGCCAGTCGCCCCGTTGCTTCAGGATTTCCAAGATGTCCGCAAAGGAGACATTATCAGAGGACGACTTGGGGGACCCCTCCGCATCATCGAGGTCGGTGTCCGAGGTGAGAGACTCATCAGGGGAGTCGACGTGCTTCCTCTTGCACTGTCTCTTCCTTGGAGGTTCCTCCGAAGACGCTTCGGAGGGACCTTCAGGAAGGAGGGAACCCCCGATGGGGGTGACCTCAGGCCCCAGGGCTCCACTGTCTTGAGACAGGGGGACTACAAAGGAACCAGTCTCCGTGCCAAGGGAAGGTGCCGGTGAGATGGCGGAGGTGGCCAAAGAAGATTTGGCCAAAGCACTCCTCGTGGCTCTGAAGGCGGGACCCCCAGAGTCCTGGGAAGGTCCGACTCCCGAGGCCACAACAGTAGATGGCACTTCCACAGCCGATGCACCGAGAGGGAGGCTCGGAACAGAAAACATCGGTCCTGAAGCGTCACCCCCGGGGCCGACCGAGGAGGTCCGTGTACCGAACTCCGACCCGAAGGGCAGGGTTGGAGTAAGGGTCGGAGCTGACCGAAAACCTCCACTGGCTCCACCAGCACCGACTCCAACGGTGCCGAGGCTGTTGGAGGAGGAACCAAGACAACAGGGTGGGCAACCGGCTCTGGAGCCGACTGGGCTGGAGCCTAAACCAACTTTTGGAAGACTGGAGACTGAAACAGCCTTTGAAGTACCCTGTCTATGTCCGAATCCGACATTCTCGAAGTTCAAATCGACTTCTCCACCGGTTCTGAAGGACTCGGGGACCGGCTCCGAATAGTCTCGATAAATATCGGTGCCGAGGGAGACTCCACAACCATTGCAATTTCCCTCGGAGCCGAAGGGGAAGAGTCTGAGCGGGCAACTCTCATCGGCTCCGAAGACAGTGGAGCCGATGAAGGTGACCCGCCTCTCGAAGCTCTAGCCGTCGGCTCTGAAGCCAGAGGAGTCGAGGCTGGAGGCATCGAGGCAGACCGTTCCGCCCTCGGCTCCGAAGTCCGTGGAGCCAATGGAGAAGCCTGCCGAGATTTCTTTGTGGCCGGTTCCGACGGGCTGGTCGGAGCCGACGATTTCTTTTTCTTAGTAGGTGAAGAGGAAGAAGATAAAGCCTCCTCAAAAGAAGGGGTAATAAGCCCTTTTAAAATCAATTTGTTTTTCCTCTCTTGGAGGACCCGGGAGGAAAAAGCGTGACAAACGCTGCAAGACTCCTGAAGATGTTTAGGGCCTAAACAATACACACACAAAGAGTGATCGTCCGTTATGGACATTTTGTAACTGCACTTAGAGCATTTTTTGAACCCAGATGGTCTGTGCTCTTTCGACATGTTGTACACACAATCACTACCACAGAAAATAAACGTTTTCCAAATTTTCTTAAAGAAAATGTGAATGAGGACAAGACCGCTCTAACAGAAACGGGATTACTTGACCAACTGGAATACTACAACAAGACTCACACTAAGTAGTTCAATCACGTGCAAGGGCAAGGCCCCTCTAACTTAAACGGGATCCTTTCCCTCAAATTAAAGACAAATTTTACCACAAAAATACCTCAAACTCAATTCACACAACGATAGCTGTTAAAACAGCTTTTGGTAGATTAGCCAAAAATTCATGACAGAAATTTTTTAAGAAATAAGCACTTAGCTCAGCCAAGTCCGAGACCACGTCTTTGCTGTAAAGCGGCAAATGAGATCTGGGGAAGCAGTGGTGGTGCATCCTGGGATGTGGGATAGCTCAGCCAATAAGAGACTTCGTTCTATAGTATAGCGTGCTGAGGCGGAGCCGAGGATTGGCTCCGAACCCATCAGTACAGAATGTAGGCGAGATAGGATCACATTACATCCTTACTTATGAGGTGGGCCATGTAGAAACAACAGAGGCAATGTAGTGGTCAAAATTCAGTTTGCTATCAACCTGAGTTCCCAAGTCCCTCACTACTGATTGCATGCTTAGTGCCTTATTATCAATGTTATTATTTGTGGGGACATCATTCTCCCCAAAAGGGATGATGATGCATTTTTTGGCATTCAGTTGGAGGCCATGTTTCTGGCACCAGTCATTTGTTTGGGTGAGACCCTCTTGGAGGATGTCCACATCAGTAGGGGAATTGATGACAGTACCCAGCTTGCAATCATCTGCAAACCTGGTCAGCCATAGCCCACTAGACTTGGCCTGCAACTTTGAGATGTATATCCCAAAAACGATCCCTGTGGTACACCACTTGTTACGGGTCTACTACTTGAGGTGGCTTCCCCTATTTTGACTAGGTGGCTTCTATCAGTGAGCCAGTTTGCTTCCCATCTGGTAACATATGGATTGATGCCTAGTTGAGAGAGTTTATCTATTATATCTGAGTGGGGAAAAGCTCCATGGATCCAGCAATAGTCTGACACTAGCAAATATGTGGATTCAGTGCACCTTGTTGACAGCTCCATCCACAATGAAAAACTCCCAACTCTCTGACAGCCTAGATTCCCAAATGTGACCACTGGGATAAGGGAATATTTGGTTTTGTGTAACCTCAGAATTAATATACTTAAAGTTACAGGGGGTGTAGGGGTAGTAGCCTCCAGCCTGTCCCCTTCAAAATCACATTTAGTGGACTTGCCAAAAGTTTAATGAGTTTTGCTGATCTGGGGAATTACCAAATGGTGGGAATGTCATGATTCCAAAGTAGACAGCATGTTGACTCTGAAGCGAATGGCATCTTACAGTCTAATGCAATACTCATCTTCAGTCATGCAAATGGCACCATGAAACTTATGGCTGCTATCAAGACAAGACGATACAGTAGCATCTGAGCCTAGACACTCTGCTGCATTATCAAACAGATAGTAAAGCCATGACCTCCAGGGCTACTTCCAATGGCATAAATGACCAACCAGAAAACACATTACCCTGAGCAAGAGTCAGGAGTTTTTTCATTTATTGGTCACCTTGGGGACTGCAGCTAAGTAAATGCTCACAACAGGGCTTCTTCCCAGAAAATCCTGGATCAGGTCAACAGGAACCAGATGTATGGGCAAGGAAGTACCAGGATCTCCATCATTTGCAAGGCTATAGCCACTATAACCACTGTATTAGTAAGGACTCTGATGAGAAAAGTCCAACCGACATTCTGTACCAGAAATGGTGCCCATCCAAAGAAAACTGGGGAAATCCCCACTGAGAGACCCAAACACTAATGTGTCAAAAAAGATATCCTTCCTGTCTAGCAACACCATCCAAGTGTACTGTGGGAGCAAAAGGCTGATCAACCACAGCATTGCATAATGGTTGTACTGGATGGAGTTGCTGAGATCCAGACTTGGATGCAATTCATCCATTACCCTTGGGACTAGGAATTCAAAAACATTTTCAAACTTGCCCTGACAACAAGATAACCTTTACAACTTTTCTTGTGGAACAGTTACTGGACCTGTCCTAGAACTCTGTAAAGTGGACTGACCAACCACTACAGTGGTTTCTAGAGGAGATATGGGAAGCCCTAAAATGTGACCTAGAGAGATCACATCTAAAGCTCACTAATTATTTATTTATTTACATTTGTTTACCGAGAAAGTCCGACTGGACACAAGTCCTTTTTCAGAGGAGGCCCAGGTAGAAAAGCTCCACAGAAAGTTACATATAGATGACATGGTATACAGCCTAGACAGTATCATTTTACAGTGATAAAAGGTGTTAGCATGTCAAATACAATGGAAGATTTGTTAAGATTTAAGTATATGCATATACAGAAAGTATAGTTGTGTACACTTACCATAAAAGTAGATGTTCGAGTGTATTCACTGTTGCAGTCATTACATTCGGGTTATCTGCTTGCAGTAGCCCTCATTCGGCCTGATTAACAACATCTTGGGTCCTGCGTTGGATGCTGTCCCTTTTTCCATTACGTCAGGTTGTCAGGGGTATAAAACATGCAGCTGATGCCATTACATCAGTTTTTCTTGCCCCAGATGTCAGGTGCCCCCTAATGGGAAGCAATAAAATCTATAATTACAAGGATATACCTCCAACAAAAAAGCAAATACACCAAAAAGCTTTTTGAGCATAGTAAGGGAGAGTAGAGGTATAGCCAAAAGAAGAAAGGGGGCTGGAGGGAGGGTAGCCAGGACTGCAACAGTGAATACACTCGAACATCTACATGTATGTAAATGTACACAACTGTACTATGTTCTTCATGTTTCACTGTTGCAGTCATTGCATTTGGGTAGATTCCCAAAGCTAAGGTTGGGAGGAGGAATTTAAATAGAATTAGGACCAGCTATAAGACCCTGCAAGACTGCAGAGGTAAATCCAGCTCTGGATTTAGAGAAAATTGGCAAATGATCATACTTGGTGAAAGTATGTACAGAACTCCAGGTAGCTTCTAGGATGTCCCTGGTAGGAATGCCCCAGAGAAAGGCGGTGGAGGTAGATGCAGCCCTGGTTGAATGGGGTCTGATGCCCTGTGGGATAGGTTTTCCAAAGTGCTTATAGCAGAAATGAATGCAGTGGCCTATCCATTTTGAACTGGTTTGCTTTGAAATAGCTTTCCCCTCTGTCCCTGCAGCAAATGCCACCAGCAGTTGTTCAGATTTCCTTTGAGGTTTAGTCCTGTCCAAGTAAAATCTAAGTTGTCTGTGCACATCTAAGGAGTGCAGTATCCGTTCCCCTTTGTTCTGTGGGTTAGGAAAGAAGGTAGGCAAATGAATGGACTGATTAAGAACCGCACTGGATACAACCTTGGGCATGAAAGAGGGATTGGTTCTGAGGGACACCCTGTCCACATGAAAGATGATGAAAGGCTCCACTGCCATAAGGGCCTGTAATTCATATACCCTTCTTGCAGAAGTGATTGCTAAAAGGAAAGCTGTTTTCCAGGAAAGGAATTTTAGATCTGCAGTAGCAGCTGGCTTGAAAGGAGGAAGAGTAGTTTCTCCAAGACAAAGTTAAGGCCCCAGGCTGGAGTTGGAGCTCTCCTGGGTGGCCTTACATTTCTGGCCCCTCTGAGAAACTGATTGAGCAGTGAGTGAGAGAAGAGGGGAGGCTCTGTGCTGTAATAAGCTGAAATGGCTGAGGCATGAATTTTGATGGAGGAAAAGGACAAGCCCTTATGAAGCATCACAGTCAAGTACTGTAGAATCTGAGGTAAATTGGGCACTGCTACACTCAACCCTTGAGATTGATTCCAGGCACAAAATCTTTTCCATTTTGCAGCATAAGATTTTCTAGTACTAGGCCTCCTTGCCTCTAAAATGATATCCATCATTGATTTACTGAGGGATGGTAAAGGAGAGATTAGGTAATTAGCCAGGCTGCTAGGTTCAGGGTTTCAGCTGAGGGTGCAGAATCTGATTCTCCTGCTGAGACAACAGGGAAGGAGTCTGAGGTAGGTGCCATGGGGCCAAGCATGACACACAGCGCAAGAGGGGGCACCAGTGTTGGCATGGCCAGTTTGGTGCAATTAAAATCATCCTTGGCTTGTCCTGTTTGATCTTTTGTAGTACCTTGGGCAGCGGAGGCAGAGGAGGAAAGGCATAAACTGATAGGTTTTTCCAGCTGAAGGATAGAGAATCCACTTTCCAAGCTAGCTTGTGGAGAATCCTTCTGCAAAATTTGTCCAATTGATGGTTCTGGGGGGAGGCAAACAGATCTATATCTGGGCTCCCCCATTTGCTTGTCAACATGTTGAAAATCCTTGGTTCCAGTTTCCACTCATGTGGGTCCATGAGGTTTCTGCTTAGTCCGTCTGCCAGTGTATTTAGTTTTCCTGGCAGGAATTGCACTTGTAGATTCACTTGGTAGCTCAAGGCTGTGTTCCACAATGCCATGGCTGGTCTGTAGAGGGGGTAAGAATGTGTACCCCCCCGCTTGTTTATGTACCTTATGACAGTAATGTTGTCCGTCTTTACCATTAGTTGTCTTGGAAGAATTTGGTCCTTGAAGGCTGTCAGAGCATTCTGTACAACTAACATTTCCTTTTGATTTATATGCAGGTGCATTTGACTTGGGTTCCATTTGCCCTGAATGTACTTCCCTGTCAGGTGAGCCCCCCATGCATAGTCTGATGCACTGTTGTTAAGGTTTGGGCGGAAGGGGGTAGTGTGAATGGTAGTCCCCTGTTTTGTTGGCAGGCCTCTGCCCACCAAAGGAACTCTAGGCATAGG
This sequence comes from Protopterus annectens, assembly GCF_019279795.1. Taxonomy (NCBI): domain Eukaryota; kingdom Metazoa; phylum Chordata; order Ceratodontiformes; family Protopteridae; genus Protopterus; species Protopterus annectens. The sequence goes on along the minus strand of NC_056729.1, from coordinate 282,616,522 downwards.
CAAGGTATGATAGGAATCATTGCTTCTAGACCCTGTGAATGTTGACACCATAAGCTTTTGAGATACCATTGTAGTTTCCTCATATGCAGCCTTGCATATGGAATTAGAAGAATGCAAGAGGCCATGAACCCCAAGGCTTGCAGTATTTACCTTGTAGATAGCTGGGTTTTTGTGGCCACTTGTTTGAAGTAGGTTGTCAAATGAATCCGTTTCTCTGGCGTGAGTAAAGCCATCTGGGAAGTTGTATTCAAGCTTACTCCCAGGAATAAAATTTCTTGACAGGGAACCAGGTGTGATTTCTTTTCATTTATGGTATAACCCAGACAAGTCAGCACCCTTTGAACAAAGGCCAGATGATTCAAAAGTATGTCCTGGCTTTCTGCCTGAATTAGACAATCGTCCAGGTATGGGTATATTTGAATATTTATTTGCCTGCAAAATGCAATGACTGGAGCTAGGCACTTTGTGAATACCCTGGGTGCAGTAGATAAGCCAAAGGGCAGTGCAAAGAACTGATAGTGCATGTAGCCTGCTTTGAAGCGTAGGTATCTTCTGCAAGACTCCCTGATAGGGATGTGCAGGTATGCTTCTTTTAAGTCTAGTGTTGCCAACCATGCATCTTTGCCTAGCACAGGAAGCAGCTGGTGAAGAGTCAGCATTTTGAATTTTGGAATCACCAGAAAGGTTTTTAGCATAGAAAGGTCCAGGATAGAATGCCATGTATTGCCTTTTCTGGGTACCAGGAAAAGTCTCGAATAGAAACCTTGTCCCTTTTCCTCTTCTGGTACCAACAGAATAGCCCCCATGCTTAAGAGAGAGACAACTTGATTTTGGGCCTCTGGCCACCGGCTTAGTGTTGGTAACATGTGGAAGTGAAATCTGTATCCTTCGGACACTATATTTAAAACCCATTTGTCCTGGGTAATGAGTTCCCAGTTTTTGGCCTGCAGACCAATCTTTCCGCCTAAAGGAGCATTCAGTTGGAAAGTGCTTGGAAGTTTTAAAAACAAGTCATTGAGACAGTTTTCCATAAGGGGAGTCTTACTCCTCCCAGATTTGGGTGCGGAAATCCCCCCACTGCTTAGTCTTGTGTGTCCCATGGGAGTGAAATCTGGGGTTTCTGCTGTGTTTGGCTTGAGAAGACCTGGAAGGGGCTGGAAAGGGCCAATTCTCAGAGGACCAATGCCTACTAAATCTAGGAGTCTGAACTTGCAAGACATATTTAACAGTTTGCATAGATTTAGCTTTATCTTCCATCTTTTTAAGAACTTCCTCAACTTTGTTGCCAAACAGGCGGTCCTGATTTAAAGGAGCATCTAAGAGTTTAGCTTTAACGTGATCAGACAAAGATTGCTCCTTAAGCCAAGCATGCCTTTTGAGCACAGACCAAGTAACATCAACCCTGCAAGAGGCCTCTAATGAATCAAATCCACATTGCAAAGTATGTTTATCAACCTGTTCAGCAGAATGCATTAAACCTTTTAATTCTTTATTTTCAGCACAGTCAGGAATCAACATCATTTTCTGTTTAAGCAACCCAATAACATGTTGATACTTAACATATGAAACTGGCAGTTTAAAGCCCTAATGGCCAAGTTTGCAGAAGTGTAAACCTTCTTACCCAATCTTTCCAGCGCCCTGGAGTCTCTTATCAGAAGGGATAGGATTTTTAGCAGTAGAAGCCTTAATGCTATTGGGTCCCTGTGAAATAGTCTCTGGATCTGCAATAGGATTTTTAAAAAGAAACTTGTGTGAATCAAGAACCCTGTAATATCGGTCAGGTTTTCTGGGAGCAGGAGGCAAAGAATCAGGGGCCAAACTAGATTCCAAAAAGGCATCATCAACAATGTCTAGTACAGGAGGTATAGCTAAAGGCCTATGCTGAGGCAGGAGTACAAAATCCCTAAGCCTCTTTTTTTAATCAGAAAAATCCTGGCTTTCCCAGTGGAAATGCTCCCTTAGAGTATGTAAGGTTTCACCAAAAGAAAAATCCTCTGGAGGGGAAGCAGAGGGAATAGAGTCCTCTGCATCATAATCCTCATTAAGTAGATAAGGGCAAATCCAGATCATCAGAAGAATCAGAAAAATCAGAATCCTGATCAGAAGATTCATAAACAACTTCAGTCCTAGGTCTCTTGGAAGGGGGAGGTTGGCTTCCCCTGATTAAAATTATAAGATCTTCAGCCATTCTTATCAAGTATTTTTTTAGGCATAGAGGTCTGAGCATGCGGCCTGGGAGTATGTTTCTTAGGCATGGTTCAAGATTTAGGCCTAAATGAAGGAGGAGGTGCTGGCTTAATATGCAAGTCCGTAGGCCTGAATACACCCTCAGAAGCCGGTGCCTGCACAGTGGCTCCGGACCCATCCAAGTTAGAGACATCTGCAGGTTCCACAGTTGAAGCATCCCGCAGCATACCGGACTCCGAATGGGTCTCAGTAGAGGCCTGCGAATCAGAAGTAGCGGGTATCAGGGGCTATGAAAGCGCCTCACTGAGTACCGGCGAATTGGCGGCTGGTTTAGGAGAAGCGTCGTCAGCAGCTTTGGACCTAGGTGGCCTGTCTCTGTCTTTATCTTAGAATTTTTTCAGAATCCCAGTAATTGGATGGTTAACCGATGACATTTCTGGATAATTAAACCGAGAACCAAAATATTTAGAGGCGAAAATATACTGATGACGGATAGTGCACTGATTAAATAAAGCACAAAACCGACAGCAAGGTACATCGTGGTCAGGGCCCAGGCAAGGAATACAGTATGAATGAAAATCTTTGTGAGGTATTTGCTTTCCACAAATAATGCAATCATTAACTTTTACTGACATCGGTAAGAAGCAAGAAAAAGTTTCCCCAACGGGTTACTTAGCTTTAGTTGAAGACTTTGGTTCTGAAACTCGAAAATGAAAATTTTAGGAGTTGGCCGACAAGCACTTGCGAACTGCTTCAGCTTCGGGCACCGCACGGCAAGAAAGACTAATGTAATGGCGTCGGCTGCATGTTTTATACCCCTGACAACCTGACATCATGGAAGAAGGGACAGCATCTGACGCAGGACCCAAGACTTTGTTAATCAGGCCGACTGAGGGCTACTGCAAGCAGATAACCGAAATGTAATGACTGCAACAGTGAAACACTAAGAACAACAGAATACTAGGTAAAAGAATGCCTACAAAACACTTTATCTGACACTAGAGTTATGATCAAAAAAGAAATGAAAAATTTGTTGGTAAGACCTGGATTTAGTTGGGGTTTTGGCAAAGACAGAGCCAGTGAGAGTTTAATTGCGATTTAAGAGCAGACTTGAAAAGATGGCTAGGGAGGGTAGTAATGTTAGTTGGTAGGTTGTTCCAGAGCTTGGATATGGCACAGGAGAATAGTGTTTCCCCTGCAGAATTTTTGGCTTTGGTTACTTGGAGCAGATTTTTATTGCAGGAGTGTAGGGATCTGAAGGAGTAGTGGGGCTGGAGAAGTGTGTGCAGAACTGGGGTATTGAGAGGGTGGTTAACAAGTTTATGAGCAAAGGTGAGTTGGTTTAGGTGAAGGAGTTGATGGATCTCAAGCCAGTCTAGGTCCCTAAGGGAGACAGTGGTGGTTGCGGTATGTGGCGCAGGTGGCAAATTTTGCGATTTTATTGTAGCAGACTGAGTTTGTTTAGCTCAGATTGTCTAAGGGTTGTAAGTATGGGTGATGCATAGAGTAGGGTGGATATAAGTTGGGAATTGGCGATAGAAATCCTAGCTGGTTTGGTGAGGTATTGGTGGTTTCTGCATAGGGTACACCCAGTTTATGGTGAACTTTTTTATTGTTTGAGATATGTGGGTGTCAAATTTGAGGTTGTTGTCTATCTGTACGCCAAGTAGTTTGATGTGGGCTGTTGGTGATATATTATCCTTGGTTTGGATATTGAAATGAGAGGTGTATACGGTAGTTTTGGTGGGTTGGAATATGAGGAGTTTGGTCTTTTTTGGGTTGAGGAGGAGCTGAGCATTAGATAGCCAGCTTTCAATGGAGGAAAAGGATTCTTGTGTGATCCATTGGAGTTCTCTTAGTGTTTGAGCTGAGCAGATGAGGGTGGAGTCATCGGCATACTGTATGAGGGAGGCATGTTTGGTGGCAGTGTATAGGTTGTTAGTGAAAAGGGAAAAGAGAAGGGGGCCAAGGATGGAGCCTTGGGGAACTCTGACGATAACAGGGAGGGAAGGGGATATATTATCGTCCCAGACAACTGATTGCTGGTGGCCATGTAGGTAGCTATGGAACCAGTTTATGGCTGAAGTGGAAAAAGAAAGGTTTGAAGGAGTAGTAGGTTGTGATAGACAATGTCAAAGGCCTTAGATAGATCGAGAAATATGGCGGAGGAGAGGAGACCATTATTTATGTGCTGAAGGATAGTATTTGTGAAAGAGATCAGAGCTGTAGTCGTACTGTGGTGTGGTCTGAAACCGTGCTGGGTATTGGCGAGGAGGTTGTTCTTTAGGAGATATTTGGGGACCTGTGAGTTGATGCATTTTTCGAGTATTTTGGAGAGAGGGGACAGGATGGCAATGGGGCGGTAGTTTCAGAGGTCAGCGGAGGGACCACCTTTGTGCAGGGGAATGATGCGGGATATTTTCCATAGTGTGGGTACATAGGATTTATCATGATTGTTTTTCAGTTTCTGTTTGGGAAGTCCAAGACTAGAGTTAGGCCAGGTGTGGGTCTGCTGGTGGGTCTACCCTCTTGGATAATACAGCTGGCATTGGAGGATGCAGAAAAATGAGGATTTTGAAGACTTTCTTCAAAAAATAAAAGAGGCCTTTCAGGATTGGCAAGCTTTAGAAGAGGAAAGAGTAGAAGTTAAAAGAAGAGATCATAAAAACTTTTCATGAAAGTGAAGGCTTATTTCATTCCAGGGAGGTCACCAACCAGGTTGTAAGATGAACTGATTAAAATTAACCCACCCCATCTGAGCTTCTCACCCAATCTAAAGCAACAGATAACATTACAATGGGAGCTACAAAAAGACTGTGAATTTTTTTTCTTTGAGCCCAAACTACAGGAACTCCTAAAACTTATTCAGAAGCTTTCAAACCATGTGGATTGTGACTGGTGAGACAAACTGCTGTGGGCCGTTATTCCCTAGTAGAGCAGAAGAATACACTCTCCTACCACATCTGTCCTCTTTGCCTGTCAGTAGGGTAGGAAAACACTATGGTCTTTGGGACCTCTAGAGGAACAAAGACTGATTATTTAGAAGTCAGCGCTGGATGTCTGAAAGGTTGATGTGGCCACTCTCATGACAGCCAGAAGGAGGTATATTTTGGGCTAAAGGGCACAGTCAGGGTACCTTCAGGTTGCACTGATAACCTTCCAACTGACTGACTTTGTGGGACAGACAATCTAAAGCTCCTCAGGATTCTTTCCCAGGAACTTCACTAGATCTTTCTGGGTAGAAGGGATGAGGGCTTGAAGGTAGTCCCAGCTAATCCTGATAAATCTGAAGGTACAACTAAAGGACAGTTCATCTGGTGAAAAGATGGCATGATGGACTCATTGCCCTGGTTTGTCTGAGACAATGGCCACTGGGTTCTCTAAGACATCAGAGGAGACAGATGAAGTACACTGTCCCTTACTACTCATAGGATTAAAGATCACAGATGTCATCATGCAAAGCCATGTAACAGACCAATATGAGTGTCATGGGACTAGGAACAAAAACCTGACCTGTAGTTAACGCAAGGCAACCCACACTCCATCATGTTGCACTTCCACATCTACAACTTAAACCATCAGGTTATCAAATCTTCTGGCTCTAAGTTATGGTACAGGACAACATACTACAACTACTTCAACTGGGATGTGTCAGTCCCAATAAGGCTGGGAGGTATCCCAAGGGAAGAGTCCTCCATCCTGAGTACTATAACTCTATGAACAGATGTTCAAGTAACTGTTCCCGTGCATCAGGTTGATCGACCAAGGACTACAGCTGATTATCTTGGAGCAGAATAGTGCAACAAATTCAGAACAAATATGCAGGGTAAAGCTGTACCTGCCCAGTCCTTTTATCCTCCTGCAAAATGTCTAATGCTATTGGGCATAAGCCTTCACTAACCAGGAGCACACTTACCACTCTGAACGTTTTGGGAGACCACCTGAACTTCAGATATACTTTGAGGAGGGTCAGACTTTGACATGCTCTCTTAGCATTTGTCCTTGTGAAGCGTAAACTTGTGCTAAAGGCTCTGAGGAGACACTCCTATTAGTTGCCATGTGATGGGCTCTGCATTGCCACTGTTGCTTTGGTCACAAATTAGTTCAGTAACTTTTCCACTGTTCACCTCTTAAGTAGCTAGTTTGAAGCCTTGTCACTTGTGTCAGTCTTTATGCTTGCATCTAAGACAGTGGAGTTGAAGCTAGTGTAGGTCTTGGCTGGTAATCTGATGGTCACACTGACATAATGTCTTGCTTGTGCTTAGGTATGTGAATGTGCAGCTTTACCAATGACAGCATGGACTGAGTTTCAAACTATGCAAATGCAAAGAAAATATGGTAGGCTCTGGGGACACACGTGGAATTCTGACTGGTTAGAAGATGCGCACAATCAATGGCCCAACAAAGAGGGTCTATAGTGCTAGATCATTCAATTTGTTTTCTTTTTGCTACAAATCAAGAAAGCATCCCCCTCTCCTCATGAATAATTTTCCTTTTCACATCTTACACTGTTTCTAAATGGTTTATCTCAGCCTGTATGATACATTAGACAGTATTTTCCTAGTTCCCTATTGGTCATCTCCCACAATTTTACATCCTGAGATGGTATCCTTGCTGAGGTCAGCAAAACGCTAAAAGCACACACTAACAGCCAAACTGAAAAATATTATATGAAGCACAGGAGATCAGGAAACACTACTTAAATTTTTGACCACTGAACTGCTGCTCTTGCAATACTCCCTTTCCATATCTCACAGTTGATGAAAGAATATTTTTCTGAGCCTGCAAGGCACAGCAGAGAGCATAACTTGGCATTTTTCTGCGTAGGTCAGTCCCCACATAATTATATCATAAGGCTGTTTTGCTCAGGTCAGTACAGCATCATAAAACACATTCTAAAAGTTAAACTGAAACTCATTTCCAAATTGTCACACCAGAACTCTTTTACACGAGTAGGGATCAGTTACACTGCAAGACTACATAAACTGGTAAACAGACTAATTTCTGACCAGGGAAAGGTTGCTGTTGATATTCTGCAGAAAATTATAATGGGTGTGAAATACTAGAAGATGCTGTATGAAGTCTATGAAGTGTCAGTTGTCCAATACACATAAGTAAGCACAGCTGCTATAACTGATAAGCCAACGTGGTGAATGATTTGCAAACTTGCTATAACTGACTATGAATACCTAACATCCAGCAATTCTGTTACTCTGAAGTAATGTACAGTGAAAGGCTTTTTAGTAGCTTACAATTAGAATAAGTAAGTAAAATGGTTTTCTGTAGCAGTTGAAGTCAGTTACTCACAGCACTGTCATTACAAGTAAATGCAGAAACCAACCAGTTAATTTATTGTATCTATACCGTTTTATTACAATTTGGACATAAAGTGCAATGCAGTCCAGATAATAAAAATCAGATTGGTATGGTAGTCCCCATCAGCCATTCCAATTAGAAAATCATACAACAATTAAAAGTGGTACTGAGTTACTAGTAGTGCACTAAAATCAAAACACAATGAATGACTCACATTTTCAGTTTTTTAGGTGAAGTTTTTAAATAAAGTGTGTCAGACTTACTAGTTTAGCCATAATGTTGGTGAGGCAGTATAACAACAGAATTTTTGCACAGTCAGAAGGAACTCTATAATATTAAGATGCTTAGCACGGTTTCCTGTCAGCTATGCTTCCTGCACATTGAAATGTATTCATGAATAAAGTCTCTGAGAACACTCCATGGCACCAGTTTCATCGTTGAAGGCCTCTTTAGCAGTATAAGGCACTAAGTATAAGTGATGGAGATTATGGCATCTAGCTATTGCTCTGAGTGTATTTTTAAAAGGCATTTTTGGGGGTTCTTTTATAAAAGCTAAGAGTTACAGCCACAAACCTTTCTGGCAGGAGTCATCACTGGATATTCCCATGGCTGGAAATGTTCAAGAGATCAAGTAATGTAATGATGCAGTTTACTCAAGCTATGGTAAATTTACCAATAAACATTTTTGGGTATTACTGCTTACTTACATGACAGACAAACTTAATTATTTTAAATTTCATAAGGAAAATCACAAATTTAAACATACACCTAAAAATGAGGAACACAACAACTCAAAGTTAAGCAAAAACTAAAACAGAAAATAGTTCTGTCACATTTTAACAGCATATTGATCTTTGACAATGTCACAGCATTTTGTTGTAAATTATAATATAAGATGATATGTTCCAAATACAGTAACATGGTCATGTTTAATGAATTACAGAACATAGCTTTAAAATAAAATATATACAAGTTCTTGCCTTCTCTCACATCAATGTTAATATACAGTATTTTTATTACATTTGTTATAAAGTTACAAAAATAAAATATATACATATAATCCCTGATTCAAATTAATTGTGTTTAAAGCAGCTTTGTAACAATGTCTTTATCTTCATTTCAAGGCAGCAATAATTTCTGCAGATATAGTTAATCAGACAGCAACAGGTGTTCTTTTCAAAGATCAACTTTTTCTTCATACTGACACATGCATGCTTCTCTTTGACTGTCCAGGAAGGGCTTGCATCCTAAATGCATGACTGTGGCAAACAGCAGCTCTACTGCTGACTCACAAGCTATAGGAAACAAGATTAAATATATTCAGGCATGTTGCAATTGCACAGATTACTATAATTTCTAGGGTTTACATTAAAATAGCAACTTAATGTGTATACTTATTACATCCATACATATAGTATCATAAGTAATCCAAAGTCTCCTGGTAATTTCTGCATCAGAAATGCACTTTTGTTAATCAAAGCCCAAATTTAGGGTTTGGTGAAGGACTAGAATCAATGTGAAACATGGGAAATGAGTGTAGATGAACAGAGAGAAAAAAAAACTCTCCAGGTGGTAGTTTACAGGTGGAAAACTTCTACTTTAATCACATTTCTTTTACTTTATTACATCTATTTATTGAGGCTACAAAAACAGTAAAAGTATATCTATGAAAGTAAAATATTCAAAAATTATTTAAAATGTAAAATAGAAAAACTTAACATTCAAAATAATGAGAAACAATTGACTGGACAATGCCCCATATGCTTGATTAGCATGACAGTGATATTCTGAGAGTTTCAGACATGGTAATGTTGCAAGCTGCAGCATTTTTTCATTAGTAGTTCATTCTTATTTATGTGAATCACACACTAGCACTGTCAGACATAATCATGCTAATGTTCCCCCTTATCAACCTACAGTTGCACAAGCACTTAGTAACACATGCACACAAAGACAGTCATACACATTTATAATAATCCAGATAGCTGCAATTATGCACCTGCATGCACACGCACATACTCACGCGCGCGCGCGCACACACACACACACACACACACACACACACACACACACACACACTACTTTTGCTTTGCTGCCACAATATCTCAGTATATTTACTCTTTGAATCCCTTAACTATGTTATTCTGAAGTTGGCGAAATTTCCAAGGAAGAACACATGGTAATTTGCAATAGTGATGCCCCTGGACTGACACATTTGCATGTGGCCTTCACCAGCTAGGATTCTAGCATGCTACAAGTCTGTGCCTTCCTACTGGTACATCTGTCTCTGAATTGTTCAGACACGATACATTCTACAAATGTACACTCCTGTGTTTCTGCTACTAGAAAATATCTTATATAAAACAGAATGTATTCTGCTCTGCCTGTAATAAAGTCTGCATACCTGAATTACATTTGTGACTTGTAAATGAGCCTGTACAACAGTTCAGACACCTCAGAAGAAAAAGTGATACACTAAACAAACTATGTGGTTAGTAAGCTGCTTTCTTTATGGCCAATGTCCAGTTTTTTTTTTCCTGAAAAGCTTCTTTTAGATTTGTAAACCAAAAGCAAAAAAGGCCAATGCCACTAAAGTTCACTAAAATCCACAAGCAAGTTGACAACATAGGATGCATAATAACCACGAACCACATCTGCACTTTTTTCAAATAATACAGCATTTTAATTGATTTATTTGTGTTGCATTGAATATTAACTGAACTGGATGTTTTGACTCTGTTTCTTTCAGTTGGTGCTTGCTAGATTTTATTGCCTGTTAGAATTCCTACATAGACAGTAATTGCAGTTGGGGGTAGTCTCATTCATTGATATTCTGTCACTGCCTATTTAAGTGGTACATTTTGGAATATTTTCTGCTTAAAACTTGAGCTTTGGCCGGCTAAGATCGAGCTGTATTCAACTGGACGTATAAGAGAATTTAAGTAATTTTTATCTGCACTTTTTTCAAATAATACAGCATTTCAATTGATTTATTTGTGTTGCATTAAATGTTAACTTGAAATGGAAGTTTTGACTCTGTTTTTTTCAGTTAATTCCCCACCCATTCTCCCTGGTTTTGTTTTGGTGTTAATCTTGGTGGCTTTGAAACTGCCCATCCCTCTTGTAAATTTGTGTTTGGATACTCCTTTGGGGCCCATCTCATTTGCTCACTCAACTGAGTGCAGCGAGATCATATTCTGATTTCAGGCAGTCGTGGAAAAGAAAAAAAAATTAAGCTTGTTTCCAGCCTTTCCTGTAAGTGGTCTAGACTGTTTGTAGGCTTCTGAGCCCTCAAGCCTTTCTGTGTTGGAAGGAAGCCTTTTAGCTTAATTTTTTTTCTTAGAACTAGCCAGTTTTCTAGTTTCAGCACTCAAATCTGTCTCTTTGAACTCAGCACTTGTTCAAAACTCGTTGTAAGCACTAAATAAGCTGCAAATTACTACAGCACTCAACCTTCCTCACTTGTCTACAGGAAGGCATTTTTTAGTACTTAATAAGCACCTATCCAGGCATGTCTAAGGGTCAGCTCCCGGTGATTTCTCCTGTCTACCTGATGAATCTGGGCATCTTGGGGCAATGCAGCAAATTGCCTCATGTACACAGACAACCCTCTCCTCCTAGTACCCAACACTACAACCTGTGAGAGATGCACTTATATAGCCAAACTGGAAGCAAAGCTGCCTTCACCCAAGACTGGATTAGACAGTCAAGAGGAGAAGGTAAACACTTGCACCACACCACACTCATCACATAGTCCCTCAAAACCTACACCACCAAAACACACACATAGAAACACAAAACACATACCTACATTCGCGGAGGCTCTTTATAAAAACCTGCCCAAGCATCAGGGACCTTCAAAGCAGAAACGCAAGCAAACTCCACCCCCCAACACAACCCAAATGACACATAGCCCACAAACTCAGTGTGCCACTCAACCACAGTCCATACGGCACAACAACATACCCAACACTCTAGTCATAGGTGACTCTATAGTCAGGCACACTGATGTTCCACTCACCAGGCTAAACAAGAAGAAAGTTACTGTCAGTTGCCTGTCAGGTGCCAGGATCCGCCACATAACACACGCACTCTGGTCACTCCACAAGTACAAATATGACACTGTCATTGTCCATGTTGGTGTGAATGACCTGAGACATACCTCCCTGGACTACATGAAAAGAGACAAGGAGGAGCTCTCCGATGTTGTAGTCCAGGCAGGTACGACCCTAGCCCTGACTAGCATCCTGCCATCACCCAGAATGATACCACAGTAGAAGGACAAAATGACTGACTTCAACAATTGGCTAAGCTTCTGGTGTCATTCTAAGGGGATCCAGTATTTGTCTACCTGGGACGACATGATCGACAGATCACGATGCTTTGCCAGAGATGGCCTGCACCTGTCGCCCTTGGGATTCCGGATACTGGCTAAGGCTCTTGCCACCCCTATAGTGCCTTTTTTAGGCAAGGTTCAAATGACAAATTCACCACTGTAACAGGTACAAGAAAGCAAAATCTTAGGGTAATGCTACTCAATGCTAGAAGTCTAAACCTCAAAATGCACTCACTCGAGGCACTCCTTAAAATGGAGAACATCGACATCTGTGTAGAGACAGAGACCTGGTTCAAAGCTCCACAGAGCACCTCTGCATTACCAGGCTATAATTCATACCACACATTTCGGCCACTTAACCCGGAACGAAGCACTAAAGGTGGAGGCGTGTCCATATTCTTTAAGGATATCCACACCTCCAGGCTAGTTGCACAGCATAATGCATCCAAGATTATCCAAGTGCAACTAACTCCGGGCAAGACCGCAATCCAAATTGTAGCTTACTACAGACCCCCCACCATGCCCCAGAATTCCCACTCCTCATTTCTTGATACACTGGAAAGTATTAGGGTACAACCCAACACCCTAATAATGGGCGATTTCAACTGCCCCACCATTAACTGGGGAAACTACTCATGCACCAACTGTTTTGCTCAATGTTTTCTGGAATTCATAAATTCCAACGCCTTGGATCAACTTATTCACACCCCCATCATCAGGGGCAGCAATATCCTAGACCTGGTCATTATCAACATGGGCAACCGGTGTTCCACACCAGAGGTCATTTCCTCATTGGTCAGATCCGACCACAAGCTAATCCCCCTAGACATCCACATCCCGCCCCCACCCCCAATTAGGAAAACCACCGTAAAAAACTTCTCCAAAGCCAACTTCACACTTCTTAAGACAGAAGTGGCAAACTTCATGACACCCATGCAGACGGACAATAGAGGTACGACTGCTGAATCCTATACAAATGCACTTTATAAGCACTTACATGAGTGCATGAATAATGCTATCCCTAATAGAACCAAGATGCTATCCTATCCTCCAAAAAAAGGAAGCCAATCTTGTGGTCCTCTGCCATAAACAAACTCTACAACAGAAGAAAGAAACTGTTGCAAAAAAGAGTAAAATCCCATGACTGGAGGAACTCCCTGGTCAACCTCAGTAAGAAGTTGAGATCCCTCAAAATCATCCAAAGCTAGTTACGAAAACAAAATTGCCACTGACTCTAAAGACAACCACAAAGCATTCTATAGCTATGTCAAGAATGTCAATGGCAACACTCAGATCTGCTCTGAGTTACAGCACAATGGCACTAAATATACAGAACCAACTGATATTGCCAACACCCTAGCAGACAGGTTCGGTGCTAACTTTACCCCATTCTCACCCCCTAGAGGGCTCATCTCTATACCGGAAGAATGCAAAGTTCCTGTAATCATGGCTGCACAGGTAAAAAACACACTCTCCAAAGCCAAGAACACAGCATCCATGGGACCTGACAATATCCCGGGCTGCATTCTACACGAACTACAGAATGAACTGGCACCCTACCTAAGTACCATGTTCAATCATAGCCTCACCTCAGGATTTGTACCAACTGAATGGCACACCATGACGGTTATTCCACTCCACAAAGGGGGAGCCACGATGGACCCTGGGAGCTATCGCCCCATTAGCCTGACGAGCCTGGTCTGCAAGGCCATGGAACGTATCATAGTGGAACTCATAAACAAAGACATTGGTAATCTCCAAACTGTGGACCCTACCCAGTTCGGGTTTTTAAAAGGCAGATCATGTCTCCTAAACCTGATACACTTCTTTGAAGCAGTCACCAAAGCCATAGATAAGGGTAAGGTGGTTCACACAGCTTATCTAGATCTCAACAAGGCTTGCAACACCATCCCCCACTCTGGAATTATAGATAAGCTCATTAAATTAGGTATAAATCCCTATGTCACAAGATGGGTTGCCAACTGGCTCATGGACAGAACCCACACTGTGAAAGTAGCAGACTCCAAATCCAACTTCAGACCAGTGACAAGTTGAGTACCACAGGGTTCAGTCCTGGGTCCTCTCCTGTTTGGTATCTACTTCTCTGAAGTACAGGCTAACACAGAAGATCTTTGGCTAACAAAGTTTGCAGATGACTGCAAACTAGGAGCCATAATCGAAACTCCTAACGATGTGGACATACTACAAAGTGGCTTCACTGAGACAGATGCCTGGTGTCAAAGCCATAGCCTGAAGCTCAATGCCAAAAAGTGTATTGTCATCCCCTTTGGTAAAAACTCTGTACCCATGAACTACCACATAAGTGGTAGTCTACTTAATGCCGAAAGTGTGATAAGAGACCTTGGGACACAAGTGGACAGTAGTCTCTCCTTTGATAATAACATCACCACAGTGGTCAGGAAATCCTTCTACATGGCTCACCTCATCACAAAAGGTTTCTTATCCAGAAAAAAAGAGGTCATTGTTCCCCTCTACTCATCGCTCATTAGACCCATTATAGAGTACAACGCCACTTTTGATATGTACCTTACAAGTCATCTACAACAACTATAAAGGCCACAGAAATACCTCACAAAGGGGATTACTGGCCTCAAACAGATGCCCTACACAGACCATCTCAAAAAACTCCAGCTTTACTCTGTCGCATATCGCATACTCAGAGGCGATCTCTGCCTAACATACAAAGCTATGTCAAACCCAGAGCTTTTGGACATGCTCCACTTAAAGAAATCCAATCCCTCTGAGCTACATGCTCTAGGGACCTAAACCTTGTCACCACAATAACAGAACATGCTGGAGGGATAGATTCCTGTCCCAGAGACTTCCCATACTCTGGAACAGACTACCTATCTATGTCAAACAAGACAAATCTTGATAATTGGATGGGAAATAGGAAATTCACCCCAGGGATCACTTCTGTGGTTCTGGTCAACAGGGGCACAGGAAAATAATTTTCCTGGATGGCGAAAGCCAGGGTACCTTTTTGGCTCGGCTTATATAGGCCCTAGGGCTAATAGCCTAGTATCTACCTATGAGAAAACATAGTAATCCAGCAAATCCTTTTTTTAAGCGCTTTCACCCCTTTTCATTGAGATTTCATCAGAATAAAAGCTAGGTTATTAAACATTCCTTATATAAGAAGTCATAACAGGGTCGGTTAGTTAATTGATTAATTAATTAATTAATTAATTAATTAATTAATTAATTAATTAGTCTTCCTACCAATATGTTTACTTTTTCTTAAAGATACAAGACTTAAAATGCATGTTAAATCACACAGATGAAAAAAAAAAAACAGTTAAAATACCAAATAAAATATAAAGTATATAATATAACTGTAAAGATATAAAAATGCATATTTTTGTAAGCAACTGAATGAGAAAAATAATAATATATATAATTTATATTAAATATGTACACATAAATATAAACAACAATACTGGTAATGTCAGTTTTATTAATTTTGAGGTGGACCAGTTAAACTCTGTTGTACTATAATTTGGCTGCTCTGTTTTAAAATTGATTGCATTAAAACATAATCATTTAAGCCCGGATAACTTTCTTGGGTGGCGTAAGCCAGGGAACCTTGTTGGCTAGGCTTACATAGGCCCTTGGGCCGATAGCCTAGTACCTACCTATGAACCTATGAGTAGTGAAAGCATTCAATCTAAATTGCCATAGCAACTCTCTATACTCCAGTGTATTTTCCAAACAGTTGCCCCCTCTGAGGTCCAGGTTTACTTGCTCCAAAATGCCAAACTTAAAACCATTATGTGAACCATCAGAGTGTGTTTATACACAGCATTATTAATATTGTTGTTCTTAATACCATACATGTACTCGTGTATACATTTCCTTAATGCCATCTCTCTTTTTCTCAACACAGAATCACTCAAATTTTTACAAACTGCCAATAATGCCCTTACTGTTGCAATTTCCTTTCTGAAAGAACACTTTTCTTTTAAACATATTACCTAGAATAATTCTCCCTTCATCAATAATATGTTGACACTGCCAACATGCTCCACATTTTTTTGTACCTGGTCTTTCATTAACCTTCTGATGTGTATTTTTTTCAAATAAACTTTTTAACTTCTATCCAGTTTTTGAAACCAACTTTGGATAAAATCCCAACACCCTTACAATCTCAGGGTTATACCTCAGTATGTTCCAGTTCTTAAAAACAATTTCCTTAATTTTCAGTGGTGTGTGATTAAATTCCACTACCACTGCTCTATCAAAGTCATCTCCACTCTATTTACCTTCTAATTTGTTACCTTCAAAACCAGTACCTAACAGTGGTTTGTATTTTTACCCCACTCAATAACTTCATTTATAATTCTACTAGTAAACCTTTTCGGATAGCCCCGTCAGTAAACATCACAAAGATGTTTTCCACTTCTTTTATTAAATCTTCCCTTTGTGAAGTCATCCTAGCAACTCGTACACATTGGCTCTTCACTAAACTTTTTTTCTGTAATAAGGGGGGGTGCACTAGTGAATGATAGCTACAAGTTGCTAACCATGGGCTTCCTATAAATTTGACACGTAAAAGCCCCCTCCAATAGTTCGATATTGACGTCCAGATAATATATAAAATTTCTGTTGTAACAGTACATGAATTTTAAAAAAGACATAGTGCTATTAAGGTACTCAATGAAATTATCAGTACAATCCTCAGGGACGTCCCATATGATGAAAATATCATCCAAAAATCTTGTATAACTGAATGCTAGAAACAATTCTGACCTGAAAACAAAACAGTTTTCCCATCCTAAAAGAACCAAATTTGCTTAAATCAAAGCCCCCATCGCAATACCTTTAATTTGGCAGAAGGTCTTCCCCTCAAAAAAGAAAAAAATACTTTGCAACATCACTTAAGCCATTTCAGTAATTAAGTTCACCTCCTGAGTCTTCAAAGTTTTAAAAGTAGAGAGGCTTTCATGAAAAAGCTTTAAACCTTCTTCTAAGGGAATGGAGGAAAAAAGATCTATAATGTCTATAGTTCAAAAGCCCAGAGAAGCTGTTGCTAAATCAGTGATAGGTCTCCCCAGAAAGTCCCATGAGTCTTTCAGCATGTTTATTTTCATATGTGTAATGAACTTCAAATATTTATTCATAAGTTCATAGGTTGGTACTAGGCTATTGGCCCTACGGCCTAGCCATAACAATTCCCTGGCTATTTCTTCCCACATTATTTACTTCCCTGGACCCCTGTCTAGCAGGGCAACTGATGTGATCCCCGGGGCGAATTTCCTTTCTCCCATCCAATCATCAAGGTTCCTTTTGAAGAGGGCCAAAGAGGCGCTCTGCTTGACATGTATGGGCAGTCTATTCCAGAGTCTGGGGAGTCTCTGGTTCAGGAACCTATCCCTCCAGCATGTTTTGTTTATTTGTAAATCATAGAAAAGGCTCTCGGAAGTCACTCAGTCAGGATTTATTTTCCACAAACAACAAAAAACAAATAATGTTTTTTCAACTACTATCGTTTATTTGTTTTTTGTTGTTTGTGGACAATAAATCCTGACTGAGTGACTTCCGAGAGCCTTTTCTATGATTTACAAGTTTATACAGTTACATTTTTTTCAATGTTTTGTTTATTGTGATGACAAGGTTTAGATCCCTGGAGCGTGTGGCTCTGAGGGATTGGGATTTCTTTAAGTGTAGCATGTCCAACAGCTCTGGGTTTGACATGGCCTTGTATGTCAAGCAGAGCTCGCCTCGGAGTAGACTATATGCGACAGAGTATAGCTGGAGTTTTTAAGGCAGTCAGCATAGGGCATCTGCTTTAGGCCTGTGATTCTTTTAGTGAGGTATTTCTGTGGCCTTTCCAGTTGTTGCGGATCTCTTGAGAGGTACATACCAAATGGGGCATTGTATTCTATAATGGGTCTCATGAGGGATGAGTACAGTGGGACAATGACCTCCTTTTTTCTGGATGAAAAGCCCTTAGTGATGTGGTGTGCCACATAGAAGGATTTCCTGACTGTTGTGGCGATGTGGTTATTGAAGGTGAGACCACTGTCAACCTGCGCCCCTAAGTCTCTTATCACACTTTCAGTGTTTAGTGTACCGCCACCTATGTGGTAATTCACGGGTACATGTTTTTCCCAAAGGGGATAACTATACATTTCTTGGCATTGCGCTTGAGCCCATGGCTCTGGCACCAAGCATCTGTTTCTGTAAGGCCCTTTTGTAGAGTATCAACATCATTTGGGGATTCAATAATGGCTCCCAGTTTGCAGTCATCTGCGAACTTTGTTAGCCAGAGTCCTTTAGTGCTGACCTGTACTTCAGAGAAGTAGATGCCAAACAAGAGAGATCCCAGGACTGAACACCTGAGGTACTCCACTTGTCACTTGTCTGGAGCTGGATTTGGAGTCAGCTACTTTTACAGTGTGGGTTCTGTCATTAAGCCAGTTGGCAGCCCATCAAGTGATGTAGGGATTAATGCCCATCTTAGTAAGTTTATCTATGATTCCAGAGTGGGGGATGGTGTCAAAGGCCTTGGCAAGGTCTAGATAGGCTGTGTGGACTGTCTTACCCTCGTCCACGGCTCTGGAGACTGATTCGAAGAAGTCAATCAGGTTCAGGAGACAAGATCGGCCCTACACGAACCCAAACTGGGTGGGGTCCAGTGTTTTAAGGTTGCCAATGTCTTTGTTTATAAGTTCCATGATAATACATTCCATGGCCTTGCAGATCAGGCTCATCAGACTGATGGGGCGGTAGTTCCAGGGATCCAAGGTGGATCCCCCCTTGTGGAGAAGGATAACTGTAGCTGTGTGCCACTCAGTGGGCATGAAGCCTGAGGTGAGAGTATGATTAAACATGACACTTAGGTGAGGTGCCAGTTCATTTTGTAGTTCATGTAGTACACAGCCCGGGATGTCATCTGGTCCCATGGATGCTGTATTCTTAGCTTTGGAGAGTGCATTTTTTACCTGTGTGGCCATTATTACCGGAATTTGGCAATCTTCCGGTATTGAGATGGGCCATTTAGGGGGTGAAGTTGGCACTGAATTGATCTCCCAGGATATTGGCAATATCCTTGGGATCAGTATATTTAATGCCATTCTGTTGTAGCTCAGAAGAGATCTGAGCATTGACATTTAGATTCTTGACATAGTTATAGAATGCCTTGTGGTTGTCTTTGGAATCTTTGTCAATTTTATTTTTGTAACTAGCTTTGGAGTATTTTATGAGGGATCTCAACTTCTTACTGAGGCTGGTAAGGGAGATTTTTGCATCCTGGGATTTTCCTCTTTACTGCAACAGTTTCTTCCTTTTGTTGTAAAGTTTATTTATGGCAGGGGACCACCAGATTGGCTTCTTTTTTTTGGAGGAGAACATCTTGGTTCTATTTGGGATGGCACGATTTATGCACGAGTAGATGTGCTCGTACAGTGCTTTAGTGTAGGACTCAGCAGTCGAACTTTCAGTTGCTGTCTGCAAGGGTGTCACGAACTTTGTAACTTCTGACTTGAGTAACATGAAGTTGGCTTTGGAGAAGTTTTTTATGGAGGTTTCCTTACTGGGGGGTGGGATGTGGATGTTAAGGGTGATTAGCTTATGGTCTGACCTGACCAACGAGGGGGTGACCATAGGTGTGGAGCATCGATTTCCCATGTTGGTAATGACCAGGTCTAGGATACTTAAGCCCCTGGTGGGACTATGGATTAGTTGATCCACGGCATTGGACTTTATGAATTCCAAGAACCGTTGGGCAAAGGTGTTGGTACACAAGTAGTTTTCCCAGTTAATGGCAGGGTAGTTGAAATCACCCAGTATTAGTGTGTTTGGTTGTATATTAATATTTTCCAGTATGTTTAGAAAGGTGTAGTGAGAATCTTGGGGCATGGTGGAGGATCTGTAGCAAGCTACAATTTGGATTGCAGTCTTACCTAGTGTTAGTTGCACCTGGAGAATTTCAGATGCATTGTGTTGGGCAACTAACCTGGTGGTGTGAATATCCTTGGTGAATATGGACACTCTTCCACCTTTAGTGTTTCGATCCTGGTTTGGGGGCCAAAAAGTGTGGTAAGAGTTGTAGCCTGGTATTGCATGGGTGCTCTCTGGAGCCTTGAACCAGGTCTCAGTTACTGCACAGATATCGATGTTCTCCATTTTTAGGAGTGCTTTGAGAGAGTGCATTTTGAGGTTTAGACTTCTAGCATTGAGTAGCATTACCTTCAGATTTTGCATGCTTGTACCTGTTACGGTGGTGGTTTTGTCCTTTGAACTTTACCTAAAAAAGGCACTATAGGGGTGGCAAGAGCCTTAGCCAGTAACCTGAATCCCAGGGGCGACAGGTGCAGACCATCTCTGGCAAAGCATTGTGGTCTGTCGATCATGTCGTCCCAGGCAGGCAGATACTGGATCCCCTTTGAATGACAGCAGAAGCTTAGCCAATTGTTGAAGTCAATCATTTTGTCCTTATATTGTGGTATCATTCTGGGCAAAGGCAGGATGCTACTCAGGGCTAGGGTCATATTTGCCTAGGCCACATGATCCGAGAGGACTTCCATGTCTCTTTTCATGTAGTCCAGGGAGGTACGTCTCAAGTCATTCACTCCAACATGGACAATGCCAGAGTCATATTTGTATTTGTTGTGGAGTGACTTAAGTGCATGCGTTATGTGGCTGATCCTGGCACCCGACAGGCAGCTCTATGTGGCGGATCCTGGCCCCTGACAGGCAGCTCGATATTATTGATAAACACAGCCATCAGGTTAGTTTCAGATCCCCTAGTGGCTACAATAGGCCTACAAGGTAGATTGACTATTCTCTTGTGAATTTTAGGGATCCCAAACACTGAGAATAAGCCTTTAAAGAAATATGTTCTTCTATCAAAAGATCTTCCAAAAATAAATCTATTCTATGATGTGCCACATTAATCTTGTTTCTTAAAACTAAAGATTATCTGTTACTATTATGAAGAATTTGAAACACAGTGCAGGAGTAATCTATAGCATCAAATAGTACAGTCCCCCCTCCCTTGTCTGGCTTCATAATACGAATACTTGGGTTATTAATTAAAATGCCCAAGGTCTTCCATTCCTTGTTTGTCAACTTGTCTGTCCTTCTGAGGTTTTCATCCGCTGTTAAACTGTAGAAATCTGCCATACATGCTGATTCAAAAATTTGTAAAGCTGGATGTAGGGGAGGGTTTACGAGACTTTTTCTTTACTAATTCTTTGCCTTTTGTTGGGCCTTCACATTTTCTGTTAAACATGAATGCTAAACTCAAACATCAGACTAAAACCAAATGAGTTTGAAAACAGCTTATATAACTTCTACACAGAGATAAAATCAATGTTCCTAAGGCATATTCTGCATATACTTGTACATTTTAAATTTGCTATTGTGTGTTGTTTTAAAGTGCTTTTAGTATTTTTAGTTGCATTATAACATCAATGTAGGAACATTGATTTTATCTCTGTGTATAACTTTATATTTTCTACGACAAGGAGTTTGATTCAATCAGCTGACTGCTAGATTGATCACATGATTTTCAGAAGTTATATAAGCTGTTTTCAAACTCATATGGTAGATCCGCGAAAGCGCTTACTCATTTAATAAACTCATTTGCTTTTTTTACTGGTTTTGACCTCCTTTGGCTTCACATTTCATGAATCCTGTGTTTGTGAACTTTGGACCTACTTCATGACCACGCTGACTTTGTTTGTTGCTGGATTAGCTGTTGAATGATACTTTATGCTGCTGCTGTTTCCTTTGGATTACTTACAGGACCACGCCTATCATGCCTGTTGATGGACTAGATTTTTAACAACTTTGTAGCTGGGCCTCCTTCACCAGAAGTTTTCTGTGAGTACTTTTCAATTTTGAATTTTGGCAGTTCCACGCGGAAGGGCATTATTTTTCTCATTTTTGACTTTTTGGGCACCACTGTTTCTGTTTTTTTACTACTTATATATATATATATATATATATATATATATATATATATATATATATATATATACCCAAAGACACATTAGAGACTATTAGTTCTTGCGTCTTATTCTTTCACAGACTGAATATTTCGTCTGACACATCACTAGGAGATGTTGAATGATGATCCTATTTTCAAACAGTAAAACTACCATTTCCTGCAGTACTGATGGAGACAAGTCACAAACTGGACTAAGTGTACAACAGACTGGGATCATTTTCTTAACTGACAGTCTGCATGCCTACAGAAGAGTACTGCTTGTGTTTATAGCAAATGAAAAAACAAGTAATTACCGTGGTATTCCCGAAGTCTCAAACAACCCACTAAACAAGTATAGTGGGTCCAAAAATAAAATAGTGTAAGAAACTTCTCTGTGTGGAAGATTGTCAATCCATATATATCTAGTTAATCACTGTACATTAATCAGATCAGATAATGGTAGTAGAAGTAGTAAACAAACTCGTCCTAAGTCAGAAAAATAATAAAAAATATATAATTTGAAATATTGTACAGAATTATTAAGTATTCAAAAGTAATCCAAGCAGGGTAGGCAATCTGTTTCCAGTCAAAAATCCTTTAAGTACACAGACAAGTGATCCAAGTAAAACAAAAATAACAGAGTAATAGTTTCCTCACAAGCTTTCTAATATATATATATATATATATATATATATATATATATGTGTGTGTGTGTGTGTGTGTGTGTGTACATATATATATATATATATATACACACACACACACACACACACACACACACACACACACACACACACACACACTCTTTTTATCAGGCAAGGGAGTGGTTTATTGTGCTGTAAAACAAAGCGTTAAGTGGTATACATGCTAAATTTACATCCCTTCCCCCATCAGTGTGACATTCGATGGTCCTGACCTTCTTAGTCACGGTCATAACATAACCCTTATGTACTTAAATAAAATTAATAATGATGTGGTACCTCTAATTTAACCACTTTAAGTAGATTATTAAGTCTGTGACTTTATCCAAGACAATATACTACACGGCTGGAAATATACAAACTTTAGACCATTTGGTAATACAAAAAAATATATAAATATAGACTAGACATATACACTTTGCATGTAAAAAATCTACTAAAGAAGTCTAGAAGGACGAAAGAGACCTTTGTTACCAATATGTTATAAAAACAGAATATGATTTTTACAATGGATTTTTTACATGCAAAGTGTATATGTATATATTTATATATATTTTTTTGATTACCAAATGGTCTAAGGTTGATATATTTCCAGCCATGTAGTATACTGTCTTGGATAAAATCACAGGCTTAATAATCTACTTAATAATCTGGTTAAATTAGAGGTATCAAATCATTATTAATTTTATTTACCTACATAAGGGTTATATTATTATGAAAGCTACTAAGTAGGGCAGGACCAGCTCGAATGTCACACTGATGGGGGAAGGGATGTGAATTTAACATGTATAGCAACAACACTTTGTTTTACAGCACGATAAACCACTTCCTTGCCTGATAAAAAGTATATATATATATATATATATATATATATATATATATATAAACACACACACACACACACATATATATATATATATATATATATATATATATATATATAGGAAACTATTACTCTGTTATTCTTGTTTTACTTGGATTGCTTGTCTGTGTACTTAAAGGATTTTCAACTGGAAACAGACTGCCTACCCTGCTTGGATTACTTTCGAATATTTAGTAATTCTGTACAATATTTCAAATTATATATTTTTTGACTTGGGACGAGTTTTAAGTTTCCTACTTCTACTACCATTATCTGATTAGTATACAGTGATTAACTAGATATTTATGGATTGAAAATCTTCCACACAGAGACGTTTCTTACACTGTTTTGTTTATAGCAAATGCATGCAAGTTCCTGAACAGACTGCAGGATCAAGTTGTATAAAAATAATCATTTCACTGTCGCTGTGGGAGTCCTGACTAGAAATTTGAAGCATCTGTTATCAATACAGGAGTGATGACCTGAACAATGAGGTAGTGGAAAATGGATTTGCTGATCCAAAGTAGTAGTGATCCAGATAATACTGCTACTTTTATGCAGCAGCAGAATCACACTGAAGAAGGGGTCCAGATGGACAGATGATAAATATGCAAGCAAAGGAGAGTAGTATTGCTAGAACTGAATTCATCCTTAAGTCTTGGTGAGTACCTTCACAAAGTGGACCCCATTTTTCACAAAACCTCACCAAGACAACATTGATATATAGACTGTATTTTATATAGCATATATCACAGACAGGTGGTGGTGCTGCGGTAGCGTTGTCACCTCATAATAAGACGTCCTGTTCGATTCTCAGCTAAAGCGTCTTCTGTGTGGAGACATGCGTGATTGGGCGTACCTTCGTTGAAGGTTGTGTGTCAGAGCTGGCAACTTGGTACGTAAAAATCTACTGCCAATCATTAGCGGACTGGAGTTCCGCTGTGGCGACCGCTAACCGGGAAAAGCCGAAAGATACAACAACATATCATAGACACTAGTAGGTCAAAAAAAAATCAAAAAATATAGCTGGGTGCACAAGACCCAGGATAAAAAGGAGCGCAATCCTGGTAGGCGCACTGGTGCCAGGACTGGAAAAAATGACAGTGTAGAATCCTCAAGACATGGAAACATTCTTACAATGGGACCAGGCCAGGCCCAGGGAGAGGATGCCCCCCCCCCCCCATTGTAGAAGGAAGTAGTAGTCCACAAAAAGCACAAAAATGACAGTCCAGAAAAGAACCATAAAGACTATAGAGTGGACTATTGAGGATAAGAAAGACATTATGTACTGTTTCTATTATGCAAGAAACCCAGAATTTCCAGACAGAAGATGCACAAGAAGATTGAGAGAGAAATTAGAGGAAAGAAAAACACTTGCACAAGAAAAACTGTCAGAAGCTTCAAATAAAAATGTGTGTTCATTAATACAACAGACTTATGAAAAGCATTATACAGACCAAGAAACCTTGGGCCATATGGAAAAAAATGACTGAGAAAGTGCAAAAAATATAAAGTACAAAAATCTAGAGATTTTTGAAAGGTATAAAAAAGAGATATGGACATGGGATAGAAAGAGAAATCTGTTATGGTGCAATATTTATGCAAAGGAAAAAGCCAAATTAAGCAATACAAAAAAGCAGCCCTAAAGATATTCAAACAGAAATACAGGCAAAGACATTCAGGTATGGACAGTTTCACAATACAAAAATAAGATCACAAAGAGGGACTGTAGAACAGAAGATCAGTAAAGTAGAAGTTGAAAAAAGAAGCTAAAGTTACGGAATAGCTGAGAAATGAAGAATTTAATGTAGAAAGTCTAACACAGGTTATCTCACAACATGATGGAACAACAAGTCCCCCAAGTAAGGAGAAAAAATAGACATCTGAAGAAGAAATATGGACACGGAAAAGAGAAAAAGATTTGATATGGTGCAATATTTATGCAAAGGAGAAAGCAAAACTAATCAATACACAAAGAACAGCACCAAAAATATCTGAAAAGTAATATAGGCAAAGGCAACTGGATATGGAAAATTTTACACTACAAAAAATAAGAAAACTAAGAGGAAACGTAGAAAAGAGGATTAGTAATGGAGAAGTTAAAGAAATAGAAACTGAGGTTATGGATTACCTGCAAAGTGAAGGATTTAGTGTAGAAAATCTAATTTTGGTAACATCACAGCATGATAGAACAATGGAGCCCTAAATTAAGGAGAAACCAGTGGAGCAGGAAATATCTGAAAAACCAGCACAACAGTTCAGTTGGAGCTGCACAGCAAGGGAGGGAACAGTTGCCAAAGTCGTCATCGTGGAGTGATAGGCCAGTGAGTTCCCATATGAAAGAGCAATGGATGAAACAGGATGAAACTGAAGAGAATGTGGCACAGGAAGATGCTTTGGAACTTTCTGTATAATGCCAGCAGGAAATGGAGAACAAACAATGTGCCCTCAGTTTAGAGGAAAACGACCGAAGAGAAGAGTTGCTTGATTTAATATGATTTAATAGAGATGGACAGATATATTAAAATCAATGAAAGAAACAGACTACAGAAGGTCAATAAAACCCCAAAAGTTAGAAGTTTGATAAAACAAATGAACACAGTAATTAAGACTGTCTATATAGATTCATGTAATATAACAGAAGTAAATAGAATATACTATTGTGCAGCTAAATTAATAACAGATAAAGTCTTACACAAAAACACAGGGTAGTAAGGGAAAGGAAGGGGAGAAATCAAATGCCATCATGGAAGTACAGAATACAGAAAATTATAAAGCAATTAAGACAAGAAGTACCACTGTTAGAAGAGTATAGAAGACAGAACAGATCAACAAAAATACTACAGAAAGACAGATGTGATAAAAAGCAATGCACAGTATCAGAACAAATCAAGATCTATCATGCACTATTGCCAATATCAGCACAGGCAGAAAAACTTAGAAGATATGCAGATACATATAAAAGAAAATGAAGATCCTGTGGGATACAACAAAGATGCTAAATAGTCAAAAGAAGTAAAAGAAATGTACAGAATATGAAATGGGATGATGTAACGGCCAGAGAGATTGAAAAAAGTTAAAAAAATATCCTAACTGAAAAACTCCAGGCCCAGATGCAATATCTAACTTCTGGCTAGAGGTATTAACATCTTCAATTGAAGATTTAGCCATGAGTAAGAACTATTTGCACACCCCGGACAGGCACCAACCTGGTTAACAAGAGGAAAAACAATGCTTCTATTTAAAAGCGAACCTGCAAACTATCCTGAAAACTATAGAATAACTTGCCTTTCGACACCCTATAAACTATACAATGGAATTGATGCAGACAAAGTTTATACTCACTTAGAAGAAAACTCAATCACGATAATAGAACAAAAGAGTAATAAAATAAAGTCATATGGAACAGAGGATTGTTTGTTGCTAAATAAAGTCATATTGGAGAACTGTAAAAAGGGGAAGAATCTAAGTATGGCATGGATAGATGACAAAAACGCATTTGACAATAGCCCGCATTCATGGATAAAAGAGCACTTATGTATAAGATACAGCCTACTCTGATAGATTACATTACAGAGACCATGAAACAGTGGCAAACCACTTTGCAGTTAAGTCATGATAAAGGACAAATTATTATTCCAGGGATAAAAATCCAAAGGGGGATATTCCAGGGTGACTCTCATTGCTGCTCTCTCGCTTTTCCCTTAACCCATTAAGCTGTATATTTAACAGATCAGGTCATGTCTACAATTTGGCTACCAGAAAACAACAAAGTGTAAAGAATTCTCATCTTCTTATTGTGCGTGATTTAAAACTCTATATTTCATCAGATGAGGAACTGAAAGCACAAATGCAAGTGGTCAAAACTTTTTCATATGATATAAGAATGTCATTTGGTCTTGATAAATGTGCAAAAGCAACCTTTAAAGCAGGAAAACTGCAGCACCAAGAAAACATCAGTCTGGGACAGGAATGTGAAATAAAAGAACTTGAGCAAGAGGGAGTGTATAAATATTTGGGAATTGTTGAAGGGTCAACCATATCTAACTAATCTTGCCAGAATAGCTACAGCTGGGACTCACCTCCTATCCACCCTTCTCTACTGTTCTCAGGTTTTCACAAACCTTCGTAAATCAGATAACTTGAATAACCTTGAATCTTGTTAAAATAAAATAGCTAAATTTGCCGCTAACCTTCCCCATAGATCTTATCTACAACAAGTAAACTGGATTGAACTCCCTAACTTACTCATCCTCAAACAGCTAATAGTAGTCCACTCTGTTAGCCATAAAACCAGGACTACTGTTATCCATAAACCAGACTATTGCCCAGCCCTACCTGACCTTGCTCAACCCTATACTAATCTTACCTCACTCTGGTCAGCAGATAAAATATTGCTCAGAGTTATCAAAACCCACAACTTTCATGGTGATTCATTATATAGCCACACTATAGCCAAATTTTGAAATTCTCCTCACCAGCACATTCTATCCATTCCTGATACTCACAACTCCAAACAGCTCCTAACAGAATATTTCACAAATCAATGGTTATGCTCCTGTACTTCCTCTGGCTAAGCTATTCCTACACTGCTCTTCTGTCTCCTCTTGCTCTTTACTCTCCACTCATAAAATACTCTACTCCTTTTATTAAACATACATTATTAAAAAAAAAATAAAATAAAATCAACATCTCAAGTCATAGTACATGTTTAAGTCTTTTACCCTATTGCAACTATGTGTATATTTTGACTCCTGTTATTACCTACCCTATTTCGTACTATGTTTAACATTTTGTAACCTACTTAATGTTTGTTTTTATTACTCTAACTATTGTAACTTCACTTGGGAGCTTTTCTCCCCAAGTCTCTGCCGAACACGGGCTACTTGCCCAGCCAGACACTAAGATACTTTTCTTACAGATGTTAGAAGAATAATTTCTGTCTTCCAAGTAATGAACCTCAAGTTAGCCTGATGAGCTGGTTCAAAAGTAGTAGTTGACTTTTCCAGCATAACGTTAAGATCGCAGGAATGGGCCATCTGTTTTCTAGGAGGCCTAAGATGCAAAACCCCACTACCAAACTATTTTACCAAAAACTGAAAGGAAAGAAGGGAGGATCCATGAGCGACATGATGCGATGGCCATAAGATGTACCTTAATGCAGGAGTAAGAAAAAGCCAGAGGAAAGTAACTTGCACAAATATTTCAGAACTTTTAGTTATGTACTCACCATAACTTTAGATGTTTGGGATCCATCTTGCCTACATTCTGTACCTCTTATTGGCTTAGCTATCTTTATCCCAGGATGCACCACCACTAATCCCCCAGATCTTGTTTGTCCGCATTCAAGCTCACATGCACAACTTGTTTATATAACATTGTTAGATGTTTCAAGATGAAACAGGATTCGGACCTTCTGATATCCTCTGATCTCCAAGGAAGGGGGAAGGAGGGTGGGTGTTAGATGTGGTGAGATGGATCCCAAACATCTAAAGTTATGGTAGTACATAACTAAAAGATGTTATGTGATTAGCACCTAAATCCCGGGTGGCTCATTGGAAAACACTCCTGAGCACTGTGGAATCAAATGAAGCTCGTCCTCTAGATGCCACATCTAACTTGTAGTGGGAAATAAAAGTGTGCGGGGAGGACCATGTAGCCGCAGCACAAATGTCACTAATGGCAAGCTTAGAATGAAATGCTATCGAAGTAGCCATAGCCCTTGTAGAATGAGCTTTGACAGAGGCGGTAAGCTCTTTGTTAGAATAAAAATAAGCTTGAGTAATACAGTCCCTGATCCATTTGGCAATAGTGACCTTTGTGACAGTTTTGCCCAATTTATTGTCTGCAAAGGATACAAACAACTGATCTGTTTTCCTTGTTTGTTTGGTCCTATCTAAATAAAAACGTAACTGTCTGTGGACATCTAGTGTGTGGAATATGAACTCCGCTTTGTTAGAGTATTTTGGGAAAAAAACTGGAAGCGCTAACGATTGCTGTAAGCAGAAACTAGAACAAACTTTAGGGACAAAGGAAGGATTTGGTCTAAGGGATACTCTGTCTTTGTGAAAAACCAAGTATGGGGGTTTTACTGACAAAGCCTGAAGCTCTGAAACTCTTCTGGCAGAAGTAATCGCCACCAGAAAGGCTGTCTTCCATGATAGAAACTTTAGATCACATGTAGCTGCCGGTTCAAAGGGGAAAGAAGTCAAGGCGCGTAAAACTATATCGAGATCCCATGGAGGTGCAGGATGAGACATCGGAGGTCTTAATAGAGCAGCACCTTTCAAGAAGGTCTTACACAATCTGTTGCTCATTAAAGGTGGGTCCATAGATTCGTGAAAATTAGAAATTGCTGCCAATTGTACCTTGATGGTAGAAACTGAAGAGCCTTGATTGAAAGAAGTCAGAAATTTTAGTACTTCTGCCACGGGAATAGAAATGGGGTCCAAGCCCCGGAGTTGAGCCCAAATAGCAAATCTTTTCCACTTGCTAGAATACAGTTTCTTTGTAGCAGACTTATGGGCCGAAGATAATATGTGTACAACATCTGGATCCAATGTATGACTCCTGACTATCGTCGGAAGAGGAGGAGCCAAAATTTTAAGGTGTGTAGGGACTGGTGGAATAGTCCCGACTGATGAACCAGAAGGTCTGGGATCTGATCCAGGAACCATGGACCTTCCAGGGCATGTTTCGAAGATAGGGGAACCAAGCAATTAAGATCATTTTGCTCCCCAAGAGATGCCTTTTGAATCACCCTGGGAAGGAGAGGAACTGGAGGAAGGCATACGTCCATGGGGCTCTTAGAATTCTTTGCACTTTGCATTCAGAGGTGTGAAAGAGGTCGCAACACGGAACTCCCCATTTGCTGAAAATCTGACTTGCAACTGTCATATTCAGTGACCATTCGTGAGGAGAGAGAATGGTTCTGCTCAATCTGTCGGCTATGACATTGGACTTGCCGGTATGTGAGTAGCCACTAGGAGACTGCCCATTCCGAAACTCTCATGGCTTCTCTGCAAAGAGGATAGGATCTGGTCCCTCCCTGTTTGTTCAGGTACCAAACAACTGACATGTTGTCTGAGTGAACAACAATTCGCCCTGGGGAGATAATCGTGAAGGGCTTGAAGAGACAGAAGTACTGCCCTCATTTCTAAGATGTTGATATGAAGCAAAGTCTCTTCCGGATGCCATTTGCCTTGGACTGACCTGCCCAGGGAATGCCCCCCCACCCGTCTGGGTGATCCAAGTTGGAGGGCACTAGCCCAGCGAAGGGGTCCGTCTGAGATTTCCGTGATCCATACAAGGTGACTGAGGGGGAGTTCCTGAAAGGACCACTGAGCTGAAAGAACCTTGCCAAGGGGACTAGAAGAACCGTGGCGGACATGGATCCCAATAGCTGCAGGACCATTCTGGCTGGGGCTTTGGACCTGGGAAGTAAGGCTCGAACTTGAGTCTGTATGGTTTCTATTCTGTCTGTAGGTAAATAGACCCGCATTTGGTTTGAGTCTATCTCTACCCCTATGAATCTTATTTGTTGAGATGGCAGCAACACAGACTTTGGCCAATTGAAGGAGATTCCAAGGGAACTGCCCAATGATATAGTGGCTTAAGTAGATGCTTGGAGGTGGCAGTTAGAAACACCTGGAATCCTAGACTTCTCAGGTGAGCAGTCACGACCGCCAAACACTTGGTGAACACCCTGGGGGCTGTGGTGAGACCAAAACTGAAAATGACTGCCTCCTAGGCTGAAGTGCAGATGTCTCCTGGAAGCTTGATGTACCATGATATGATAATAAGCGTCCTTGAGATCTATGGAGCACATCCAAACAACCTTCTCCAGCAATGGGAGAATGGTTTGTAGGGTGACCATTCGGAACTTGGACTTTCTGACTGAACGGTTTAGAATGCTGAGGTCCAAAATGGGCCTCAAGTCCCCGGTCTTTTGGCACAAAAAGAATCTTGAGTAAGTCCCTAATCCGATCTGGTGGATGACTCCTTTGCAGCAGCTTTGAAACTGTTGACTGGGTGGCGGGTCCGGGATTTTGGACTGAGGGGAGGGTGAGAGAATGGGATGGGTGATACCTTCCAGGCCTTTAGGTGCTGTGCGAAGACCCCCCGACTGGCTCGAGCAGCACAGCCGGGCAATCCCTCAGGGACTATGAAAGGCTGAAGAGCCACATCTCCAGTGTTGCGAGGGCCTCTGCCACCTCTGGGGCGGTGTCTTCTGGAAGAATTTCCCCTCCTCTGCCTCTGGAAGGAATCCTCCTGCTGAGGAACCACATTTTCCCTCCTCTTTTAGCCTTGGGATAAAGCCGAAAGGGATTGGAAAATCGTGCGTCAGAGTCTTACCCTCCTGTTCACAGCGGGTTAGTGTGTCCTTTACCTTGGGTCCAAACAGGGAGGACCCATCAAAAAATGAAGACTTAAAGGCCTCTGAAAAATGACTGGCGGAGCCAGGGTGTCTCCCGTAGAGCAATGCCTGTACCCGCCCGCTCTAGCCCGGGCCGCATAAGCGACCTCTACTCGCCGGCGGCACAAGAAATGAGCCTCATGGCGAATGAGAAATGGGCGACATTGTAGCCAGCTGAGAGCCAACCGTCTGGGCCAGCTCCACAGGCAGGTTACCCAAGAGGGTATCGGATAGCTCCTTAATCAGATCCCTCTGAAATCTGGTAAGTAGTTCAAGGACCTCAGTGTAAAGGCTGAACTGAGGGTGCGCTTTTCTGCACCGCGGCTGAACTGAGGGTGGCTTCTGTACCCGATCCATGCTCCTAGACTCCTTATTAGGAGGATGGACGGACGTCAAGCCTCTGCTACATCTTGCTGGGTAGCAGATGCCACCACCAAAGCATCTACAGCCACACCTTTAGTTAGGAACTCTTTATCAGGCGCCGAGGAACTTGTTCGAGCAGGAGCACCAGTTCCACAAATCTGGGTGTCCCGCCCGCCGACAGATCAAAGGCCTTCAGGAACACCGACTCATCAGCAGAGGGAGGTTTGGACTGCCAGCCACCTCGTTGTTTTAGGGCTTCAAGGATGTCTGCAAAGAGACATCATCACCCCTCTGCATCATCGAGATCAGTATCGGATGTTAGAGACTCATCAGATCTTTTCCTGGGGGTTCTTCGAAGAGGCTTCAGAAGGACCTCCAGGAGGGAAAAAGCGGAGGTAACCTGAGGCCCTCCACTGTCTAAGGACAGGGGACTGCCCAGTTTCGTATGCAGGGAAGGGAGCTGGGGAAACCGTGGAGGTAGCCAAGGAAGATTTGGCTAATGCACTCCTCATAGCCCTGAAGGCGGGACCACCAGAATCCTGGGAGGGTCCCACCTCCAGACTTGGGACCGAAAGCATCAATCAAGGAAGAAGTCCGTGTACTGAACTCCGACCCAAGAGTAACACCTCCACAGGTTCCACGGCACCGGCTCCAACAGTGCGAAGCTGTTGGAGGAGGAACCTGTACAGGGAGTGGACCATCGGCCGAAGCCAAATGGGCTGGGAACACCAGAGACTGGAAGAGTCGAAGGAGCACCCTGTCGATGTCGAATCAGACATCTTGGATGATCTAGAGGATACCAATGGACTCAAAAAACTATCGGCTCCGAGGAAGATCAAGGAAATTTCCCTCGGTGCAATATCAGTGGAGCCGATGAGGGTGCCTCTCGATGCCCCAGACCTCGGCTCGAAACCAGAGGGGTGAGGCTGGAGAAGTCCGTGGAATGGAGAGAAGTCTGCTTAGCTTTTTAGCGGTCGGTTCCGACTGACTGCTTCTTTAAGAGAGAAGAGAAATAAGCTCCTCGAAGGAAGGCTTGATTAATCCCTTAAGGATTAATTTGTTCTTCCTCTCCTGGAGGACTCTTGAAAGAAGCATGGCACACACTACCACGATTCTTGTAGGTGCTTGGCACGGACATTTTAAACACACACGCGCATTTTTCTTAAACCCGAGGGTTTGTGTTCTTCGACATAGCCAAGTCAAAACACAGTTGTCTACAACTAGAAGAAGGGTTTGTCACAGGAAAAATATCCCTACTTTAGTGTTAATATTTTAAACTAAAACTTTTTACCTTCCCACAGGAAAAAAAAAAAAAAATCTCAACCAAAGCTAAAAAAAAGCACTCTCGTATACAAACAATAGCCATTAAAACAGCTTTTGGATTTAAATCAAGCAAATTTCTGACAGGAAAAAGCCTAAATAAATAGTACTTAGCCCAGCCAAGTTGAGACCGATCTGGGGGATTAGTGGTGGTGCATCCTGGGATAAAGATAGCTCAGCCAATAATAGGATCACATAACATCCACTGTTACATAATTTCTAATAGCGACCTGGTTACTGGCTAGGCACCAACTACAAAATATTTTCCTCTTGCTAATATAAGATTTCCTAATAGCAAGTTTTCTTGCCACCTTTAATATCTGCTACATGTCCTCAAAGAATCAAAACTGAAACATCAAGGCAGCTGTTTGAAATTGAGGTGTATCACATTCCCCATGTCACGTGTGAGTGGGTCCAGTCTGTAAGGAGGCCTGTGGCTATTGCCCTTGGCCTATTCCATAAAAAAGGGAGAACCAATATTACCTGGGGCAAAAGGAGTCTCTACAATTGAAGAGTCCTTCTGAATCTTTTGAATGACCCTGAATATCGTTAGAGAGGGTGGCAATACATAAAGGAAGATTCACGACTATGGAAATGAAAAATCCAAGAGCAGAATCAGTTTAGTTGTCACTTTTAAAAGGACAAACAAATCTATTTGACATGTTCCCCACAACTGGATTAATTCCTGGAAGATTAACTCATTCTATGTCCATTCCTGAGGGTCTGTTGTGGTCCTCTATCTTATCAGCCACTCTGTTTCACTCTGATAGAATGTATGATACTTGGAGGGTTCCAAAATGCAGTACAGCCACCTCCCAAGCCATCATTGCCAGTTTGCACAGAGGATAAAGCTTGGTGCCCTTCTGCTTGCTTATGTGTCATATCTCATTGGTGCTGCTTGTAATCACCTGAAGTGGACCCGGGGGCCACAGATGTTGAAGAGACATTTTATCACAGCCAACATTTCTTTGACATATGTGATTTGGTCTATTTGTGAAGTTCTGAGGCCTTGCAACTTTACTCCCATAGAAACTGCTCCCTAAGCAAAATCTGAAGCATCTGTAGTTACAGACTGACTTGGAATTCAGAGAAAAGGGAAGATGTATCTATAGAATCATTTGCTCTTTCTTGACAAAGCCCAAAACTGAAATCTGAAGTTCCAGAGGATAAATATGTTGGGTCTATGTTTCTTTTAACAAATCAAGGGACTTTTCTCGTGTGTAACCTGGCAAGGAAACATGAGAATCACAGAGGCCAAGAAACCTAGAATCCTGAGATATTCGCTTGCAAAAGTGAGGGACTGACTGAAGAAACTCATAAAAATTTCCAAATAAAAATCCACCTTCTCTTGAAGAAAAACCTTTTGCAGAGAGTTGTCTGGAAAGCAACCTATAAACACAATACTGTGTGATGGAGTAAAGAGGATTTTTTGAACATTTATCTGTAATCACAGATTATTAAGAAGAGACAAAACCCATGTTACACTCTTGACATCTGGGAAGAAACTCTGCAAAGATAAGTATGTCATGCAAATAAGGAAATATGTAAATTCCAGACAATCTACAATGAGTTATCCATGAAAACTACACACTTTGCAAACAGCCTTGGAGCTGTAAATAACGCAAAGGGTAATGCGGAAAACTGATTATGTGACCCAGCCACAGAGAACCTAAGAAATGTCTAGATGCCAGTAGCTATGGGGATGTGATGGTAACAAGCATTTACATCTAGTTTCACCATGAAACTGAAAAGAAGGACGGGAGATAGACTGAAGGGTCAGTTTTCTGAAGTTTGTACTTTCATATACAAACTGAGAAAAGAAAGATCTAGAACTAGTCTCCATGAAAACCCCTTCTTTCTAACCACAAATATTTTGGAATAGAAGCCTTTACTCACTTGATCTGAGCGCACTGGTCTTAAGACTCCTAGGGTGAGCAAGCGTTGAAGGATCTGAGGTAAAAATTGTGTATGGTTCAGAGGATGGGGTTGAATTCCCATGAAAGAATGTATTTTTTCCAATGGCAGCTATAACCCTCCTAAATCCTTTTTAAGACACAAGAGTCTGATGTAATCTGCTGTCATAAAAGGAATGTAGAGAGCAGTTTCTGGGACAGATTTAGAGATGCTGGTGCAGGAGGGGAGGGGAACAGGAGAGGTGGCAGAATGCTGGCATAGTCATTTTGAATTATTTGGCTGTGCATTTTTTGAAATAATCCAGGTTTCTTTTTGCTCCCCACGTGCCATCTCTTTTATGCTCCCTATGTGGCTGGAGGCAGTAGGGATTGCTTGTTTTGTGTCTTAAAAGGAGCAGAGGATTTGATAGACTTGAAAAATCTTAAGACGCTCACCAAATTAATTTTTTTCTTTCATTAAATTGTTTGATGACCCAAGTAGCAGATAGGAAAAACAAAACCTCCTAATTTAAAGCAGAATTCAAAATTTTAGACAAACAAAAGTTTGCTGATGAAGTAATATACCCAGCCATACTTCCTCAAAACTGTAGCAGTAGCAGTGGCTCTAGACACAGTATTTGTAAAATCATGCACACACTTCAAAACATGTTTATGTACTTGAGAGCAATAAGAAACAACAGGATTAACACAGGAGCTGAAACAAGTGTCACAGAGTAATCCCTCAATCCATCTGCACATCTCAAAATAAACTTCCACATATGTGCCTGATAGTTAAGAATTCTGTAAACCAGAATGGAAGAAGAGAAAATTTGCTTACTAAATCTGTGCAGTACTTATTCTAGGTGGTCCACAGGTGAAGGAATGGTACTACCCAACAGTCAGGTGATGAGGAGTTAGAAATAACTGTTGGGTCTGAAATAAGAGGAGGAAAGAAACAAACATTTGTTAGTTTGAGATACTTTATAAAGTCTGTCTGCCTTCTGGGGACTGAAGGTTGGGAGTCAGAATTATTACAGGCAGCATTAAATTCATCCTCCATGGCTAGCAATATAGGAGGGATTGGTGTAGACTGGAGTATAGCCACTTGTAACACATTACAGCATGAATTCAATTCAGAGGGAAAAATCCACTTATTCATCCTGGAAATAGTGTAAAGGCCACTGCAGCAGTGGGAATGATGAATATATACACTTTCAGGAACACTAGGCACATCAATGTAGGAAGGTAGGGTAAAGTTAGCACTAAATCTGTCTGCTAATACATTGGCTGTATCATTGGGATTGGAATACGTGCTATTATTATGGAAGACCTAAGTGCATTGTCGAATATTATTCCTTGAGTTCCTGTTATAACTGAAGTAAGGTCTGTAGGTGTGTTTGGTATCTGTAGCGGTCTTAAGGTCATAATCTGCTTTTATCTTCTAACAGTGCTCTTACGTTCTTTACTGGTATGTTACAGTTTGGTCTTGAGGTAGGAGGATAAGGACTTCTTACCTCTCATTACTTTGCTTCTTTTGTTGTACAGGCTGCTAATACAGGAATTCACCACAGAAGTTATTCCTGCATTTGCCATTATACTTAAGGCAGATGGGAAAAGGCTTTGTTATGCAGCTATTTAGAGGCTGGTAAAATTTGGAAGGTGAATGTGGCAGCCCTCTCAGTTTACTCCATGTGCAAGGGACTGCTGGGAATTTTGCAGTTGTCTTCTACAAACTGAATTAGGTTTGCCACGGAGAAGTCCATGAAGATGGTTTCATTTTGTGGTGGGGAGATATCACTAAGCCTGACAGAGAAGATAACTGTTTTGTGGTACAAATACCCAAAGGACTGAAAACATGATAGGCATTAAACTCTGATACAGAGGGAATGCTGTCATTGCATTGATAGCATGTCTCAGCAACTATACAAAAATGAACATGTTTAAGTTGTATGAGGGCCTCAAATTTTGGCATCCTTCTATTTAGACTCCTAGCACAAAATAGTGCCACCTTGATGTTATCCAAATTAGAAACTGAATTTTCTATGTAGGAATGTCCAGTAGAGGAACTCTGTCTAAAAAAAAGGCACTAAGGGAGCAGCAAAGGCTTTATCCGAAATGTGGATGCCCTGGTATGTCAGATGAACGACTTGCCTGGTGAAACAGGAAATGTTACCCATTACCATTCATCGCAGGCTGACATGAGTTCCCTTAGCCAACTGCCAGTTATCTTGTCTTTGTATTTAGGCATCATTCTTGGTGAAAACAAGATATTACTCAAGACCAGTGTCTTTCCTGCCGCTAACACAATTGTGGTAAGTTCCATCATGTTTCTCTGCATGTCTCTCTGGTTGGAACACCTCAATTCATTCATTCCCATGTAGGCCACCACTAGGTCATAGTTATACCTGTCTGAATTGATTGACTTTATGACCGTTGTGACATCACAGATCCTAACATCTGGCAAGCAACTTAGTCACCCTGTTCTAGTTGCAAAAGAGCCTCAATTTCAGGCCTTTTCTGTTAAGACTCCTGGCACTGAGCAGAGACATGTTAATGTGCTCCAAATTAGAACTGACTAGATTGGAATGTACATCAAATAGATTTTGCCTAAAACAGGCACTATGGAGGCAGCAAAGGCTTTATCCAGCATGGGAAAGGCTTGGTAAGAAAACTGCAGACCATCCCTGACAAGGCAGGAAGGATTAACAGCCATCTCTTCCTAAGCTGACACATACTGGATCCACCTAGAATGACACCGGCCACATAGCTAATTATTACAGCCAATTATCTTGTCCTTGAATCTCAGTATCACTCTGGGTGACCAGTGTATTTCCTGCCTCAGACACATGCATATCAAGCTCAATCACATCCTTCTGCATGTCTGTCTGAGTATAGTGTCTAAGGTCATCACCCTCATGTGGACCACTATCACGTCATATTCATTTTTGTCAGGAAGGAAGGATTTAAGAGCCCTTGTGACATCCTGGATACCGAAAGACAGTCATCACCATATTCTTATCCAGCTTGGTGAGAGTGGTGTTGGTATGCCACACAACATAGTCACCTATTACTAAAGCACTACCATGGTAAGGTGCAGTCTCAGTGGGTCCAACGGCTTGGGGCCTGCACCCTTGTGACTCTTAGAGATTATGTAATGGCTGTGGGTGCGAAGGGTAACATAGGCATATCGTGTGAACTAACATCTGAGATTTCTTAGTCTTTAGCCTGGGAGACTTATGCAGTCTTCTCTTAACAACCGCTGCATATGCTGGTTTAGTGGAAGTGCTCAAGACTGTGCTTACTGAATGTGTTCTGGGGTGAGAAGGTAGTCAACAAATTAAATAATAAATAAATTTACTGACAGTATATGGCAACAGTTAAATACAAAATTAAGAATGTAAACAGTACAGTGGTTAAAGGAGGTAGAAGAAAAGAGGAAGAAACAAGCATGGGAAGTGAGTTGGAGATTGGATGGACAGAGCTGAAGTTCAGCTACAGTGTCCAAGTGGAAGTTAAGCAGGTTTTTAGATGGTACAGAAATGTTTCATGTACTCTGTCTTAAGGTCTGAGGGAATGGAACTCCATAGCAGGGCTACATAAACAGAGTATACAGACTCACCAAAGTGGTTGATTTGACAACTTCTAGGAAGTTTTGGATCTGAGATCGTAGGTCTCTGCGAGGGGCATACTTTGGAAGTTAGAGACGGGTGGGCATCTTTTAGGTTCATACACAATTTTGTGTGTGTTTTTAACTGGTTAAATATTAAAAGGTGTTTTATCTCTAGCCAATTAATCCTATGAAGTACTTTACTGTGATGAGTTTTGTAGGGGCCATCACTAAGCATATTTTGCAATTTTAATGTACACTTGTTTGAGCTTATTTGAAAAATTCACCTAGAAATTTAAGACATCCATGAAACAATCGTGGTGGACTACAAAGACAGATGAAGAATTTTTCTTGTAAGAGTCCTGACAGGTACAAGAATGAAGCTGAATCATAAAATATTCATCTTTACAATATAAATCAAGGGAAGGTGTCATATTTATTTTATCTTACCCTCTTGAACTTTGACTGGTTCCTGGACAAGTTAGCATCACAAACGTCTGACAAAAATACCAACAGATCCTTGTTGTTTCATCATGATTACTTTAACTACTCTATACCACCACCTTTCTAACTCAGTCTTGCATTATTCCCTGTCCTGTAACAATAATATCCTAATAAAGCCACAAAAAACATTGTGTTACTGTCAGCAGTGCTTACCCACTTCAAAACTCTGCACATAGTGACCCTACCAAACTACATAAAAATGTTCCACTAATTTAAATACTGTCACAACTCCTGAAATCCATTACTCTTAAACACTTCCTCTTGCTACACTCACTAACATCACACCTCAAACTCTCCCTACATGTTTGGGAGATATCTAATCAAACCAGCCCTCACATAGGAACTCTTTCCCTCTAACCACATCAGACCTGCCCATGATCCCTTAAAGTCAAACATATTAATTCCAGAAATCTCTGCAATAAACATCCCCAGCTCCATACTTGACTGTCCACTACAATTTATACACACCTGGAATCTCAGCGACAAGGCTATTACTGCACATATTTCAATCAGAAAACAGTTGACAAGGTTATGATATTTTTTAAATCAGACAGGCAGTGTTGCTGTAATTGCAAACAATGCACCCAACTGCTCCACCATGCCACACTTACTGATGATCACCTCCACAGAGTCACTCATAATCTCACTTAACCCTGCCAAACAAATTATCACAGGCTGTCACTATCTTCACCATACAAATAAAGCATCAGAGGCACTCTACCAGCTTCTGAAAAGTGAGTCAGTAGATGACACAGAGAAACTCTATCAGACTGCAAAGGCAAGAACGGAAAGATAAAGAAGACAGCCAGGCACCCTTCTTAAGGGATGCCAGCAACAACCTGCTCACCAGTCCACAGGACATCAAAGGCAAATGGAAGGAGTACTTCCATCAGCTTCTGAATGAAGAAAACCCCACAGAAGCTGTACTGCCCCAAACACAGCCTATGCTGAAAGGAGGAGGAGGAGCCCATCTTACAAACAGTAAGAAGAGTACTAAGGAAAATGAAGTCAGGGAAAGCAACAGGCTCATATGAGGTCACAGCAGATATGATAAAGATGTTTAGTGAGATAAAGGAGAGATGGCTCCTGAGGGTACTCATAGCAGTATGGAGAGAAAGGAGTATCCCAGCTGACTGGAGAATAAAGTACACTAGCGCCAGTGTTCAAGAACAAGGGGACATCCACAGCTGTGGGCAATATGAGGTATCAAACCCCTATCACACTATATGAAAGTTCTGGAGAAGGTGAGTGACAAATAAATACGCACAGCAGTAGAAGGTAAGATGGGAAATTAACAGTTTGGATTCAGATCAGGATGCAGCACTACTGACCCAATGTTTACAGTGAGACAGGCAGTTGAGAAGAAGCTAGAGATAAGGAATGACTCCAAATGGGCATTGCTAGACTTGGAGAAACCATATGATAAGGTCCCAAGAAAGCTGATCTGAGCAGTGATGTGATGGTTCAAAGTCCCAGAAACATTGGTAGAGTTAGTGCAAGCTATGTCCAAGCACACAATGACTCAAGTACGAACAGTTTTTGGTCTCACAGAGGGGTACCTAGTGGGAGTGTGTGTGCATCAGGGTTCACTTCTGTACCCACTGTTGTTCATACTGGTGCTGGACTACATTAGCAAACAGGTTAGAGGGGACAAATCATCAAAGTTGCTGTATGCAGATGATGTGGCATTACAGGCAGACTGAGCTAGAACTTCAGCAAAGAATAGGGGAATGGAGTGCAAAACTGAAGGCACATGGCTTGAATATGAGTACAGATAAGACAGTGATAATGGCAGCAAACTGGAGAAATCAGAAGAAGCTGAGAACTGAGATAGAAGGGAAAACAGTGGAAAAGGTTAACAGTCTCAGGTATCTGGGAGGGGTGGTTGAGGAGAAGGGATGTCTGAATGAGGAGGTCAAAGCTAGAATCAGAGGAGCTGCAGCCAAATGGCACAGAGTGTCAGGTGTAGTCTATGACAGCAGAATACCAAAAAAGCTGAAATGTAAGGTGTACAAAACAGTGGTACAAGTAGTACTACTGTATGCTACAGAAACCTGGGCAGTAAAGGCAGAGCAGATAAGGAATTAAAGGTGATGGAGATAAAGTGCCTGATATGGGTGGTAGGATGCACACTGTAGGACAGACAAAGAAAAGAGCACATAAGAGCAGAAGCCAAATAAGCTCCGATTGCAGAAAAAGTTAAAGAGAACAGATTACAGTGGTTTGGGCACATGTGCAGGAAGCAGAAGACAATCTGGTAAAGAAGATCTGGGACAGACAGGTAGAAGGTACAAGTGTCGAAGAAGGCAGGAGACTGTCATTGAATATACAGAGGTGGCAACAACTGACACAATACCCCGATCCCATGTAGTAAATAGGACAAGGGGGGTTGTTGATGACGATGATGATGATCACTATAGCCACACAGTGCACCAAAAATCACTAAGCTTATCTTCTCACAGCCAGTAACTAACATCTCATGAACTAATGTTTTTCATTATAGGCTGGTCCCACAACTAATCTCAAACCCAGCTACATGGTCTAACTCAACCTGTAGAACTCACTATAATATTGGATAAGGCCAATGGGAAATAAAGTATCCTAGACTGGATCTCAATATTAAATCTAGCAACCTCTTCACTGCAGGAGCTCCCATCAGACTCAATACGTGATCACTACTATATTTAATGCTGCATAAAACTTCAAACTACCTTCAACCCAGCTTTACATACAGTGTCAAAGCATGCACAATTTAATCTAGGCACATTCTTCACATATCTTGGATCTAATTGACAACCCCAGTGCTCACTAAACATTGACTCAGCAGCTGACTTCTTTAATTCCAACATCCTTAATACTTTAAAACAAAGAGTGAGAAGGTCACACTGAAAACTAAATGAAAACCCAGCCAAGCTAGAACTTCCAGAGGCATGTCCATTATCTTAGGGTGACTGCAAGATATCCCAACTAACAAATTAAAACAAAGTGAGAAAGTCACACTGAAAAAACAATCAGTAAAAACTAAATGAAAACTCCAGCCAAGCTAGAACTTCCAATGAGTGACCTCCCAAACCTCCTGTAATAGAGGCACATGGGATATATGCAAATGATCCTTATGAACATCAGGTGTTTCAGCTATATGGCAATTCTGATTGCCCATGACTTTTACGTTTGAAGTCGTTTTAATGGACAATTTCAGGCCAATAAAGTCAAACCCCACTAGCTATGGATATGCATATTTCGGCCTTGTTATGACCTCATCAGCACAGCACAAGCAGAGTGTTTGACTAAGCATAAGAAACACAGGGTTGTTATACCCAGCTGATGTCCATTATCTTAGGGTGACTGCAAGATATCCCAACTAACAAATTAAAACAAAGTGAGAAAGTCACACTGAAAAAAACAAT
This sequence comes from Protopterus annectens, assembly GCF_019279795.1. Lineage (NCBI taxonomy): Eukaryota > Metazoa > Chordata > Ceratodontiformes > Protopteridae > Protopterus > Protopterus annectens. Next base: position 282,573,656 of record NC_056729.1, on the reverse strand, counting down.
CAGTAAAACTAAATGAAAACTCCAGCCAAGCTAGAACTTCCAATGAGTGACCTCCCAAACCTCCTGTGACAGAAGCGCATGCATTTGCATATATCCCATGTGCCTCTGTCACTGAAGCACACATCAACAAAAAGAAGAGAAAGAAAAGGATATCACCTTGATTTAAACAGAAAAAAAGAAGAAAACAGGAAAGGTGGGAGGGAGGGATGCAATACTTCAACAGTGATCAGCTGGGTATTTACTAGTATGGTATGTTCTTGCACAACTGTACTGTATCCTACCTATGATCACTGTTGTAGTACTACTAACCACCAGGAAAAGTCCCAAAGCTTTATAAGTGTCCAGAGAGAACAGGAATGAGGAATGGAGCAAGAATCCAAGATTCCTTGTACGATGGACATGACAAATCCAGCTTTGTCCCTACAAAATGGAATCAATTTTGTAATGCTTGGTAACGGTTTGTACAAAAAAACAAGCAGCAGCCTCTAAAACAGATCTGGAATCTAGATTTTTAAAAAGGCACCAGAAAAAGCAAAAGCTATAGTTCTCTTTTAATCCCAGCCTATGTAGGGAATCTCTTACCCAACAGAGATTCCTGACACTTAGAAAAAGGCTCTGCAAAGATAAGCTAGTAATCTGCATAAGAAAAATATGTGGATACCCTGCAGTCTGCAGTGGGCTATCACAGGAGCTAGACACTTTGTGAACACTATTGGAGCACAGGATTGCCCAAAGGGTAAAGCAGAGAACAGATAACGTGATCCAGACACAAAACCTTAAGAAATGTCTGAAATCTGGGTGAATAGGGAGGCCACAATATGCATTTAAACCTAGAGTAACTAACTCAAAATGCGAAAGAAGGGGCAATAAGTTGTGAAGTGACAGGATTTTAAACTTGGGCACTATCAGAAACTGGTTTAGAAAGGGAAGATCCGGGATTGGTCTCCAAGAATCTTCTTTCTTTGGCACCAGAAACATTCCTGAAAAAAATCCTTTTCCTACAAGAGAAGGAGGAACAGGTCTATTACACCCTGAAACAGCATGTGCCGCAGGACAGGAGGAAAGAGAAGAGTTTGATCTGTCAGATGAGTAGGAATCCCCTCAGAAGAAGGAATACCTCCCACTGCCATCTGTAGCCTTGATGGAACACATTCAGATCCCATCTGTCTGTAATAAACTGCTGCCAAACAGAGGCAGAAGTTCAGACTTTCTAGCAGAATTATAGGACTGCCAGGATGGGGTCGGACAACGTCCCTCATATAGTCATTCTGAGTTAAGGGGTTGCTGATCTCTCTCTCTCTTTTTTTTTTTTAGACAACCCCACCATTTGCTTACCAGCATTTTGCCAGGACTGTTTATTTTGCTTTTTAGTAAAGTGAGATGGAAAAAGTCCCTTGCAATACTTCGAGAAAGAGGACTGAAAATATTGAGAGATTCATTGAATCGGCTTTCCTCTCCTTATCACACTTTTTGATGACATCTGCAACAGAAAGTCCAAAAACTACTTATCTAACCCAGGAAGAATTCAAAATTTCATTCTTGACATCCCCTGGAAGGCTCTGTAAACACAGCCTGGCAAACCTTCGTAAAACAGTTCCAGTGGTAGCAGCCCTGGAAGTGGTATCCACCAAGTCAAAGGTACATTTTAAACAGTGAGTAGTGGCTTGGGAAACAGCAGAAAACAAATCACAGAAAGCAGATCCTCCTCACAGGAAGACACTGCTGCCAAAACATTCCTCATACTTTCACTATTAGCTAGGATAAACTTCAACATATGAGCCAGACAACTGGGCCAAGAAAGAGACACCCTTATGTTTATGGATATCAGTTGGGTATGACAACCATGTGTTTCCAAAAGTCAAACATTCCTCTTATGCTGTGCTGATTTATTTATTTATTTGACATTTGTTTACTGGGGTGGTCTGACTGGGTCTACAGAACCCATTTTCCGCACAGGCCCAGGGAGAAAAGCTCCACTTACAGTACAATAAAGAATACAGTAAAATCCAATGCAGTACAAATCACATTAGAAATACTATACAAAATAAGTTGAAAGAACAAACTATGTTACCCAATGTTACAATATATATACTATACATCTAGATGATTCTGTATAGTTAAAAGCTGACAAATTTAATTTCTGTAGAAGTTAAATAGCTGATGATGCCATAAGAAGACAGAAACATGCATGTCCACAGCTAGAGGGCTTTGGCTTTATTGGCCTGAAATTGTCCATAAACAGACTTAAAAGTAAAAGAAAAACTCATGGACATTCAGAATTGCCATTTAGCTGAAACACCTGATATCCTTAAAGGGTAATTTGCATATATCCCATGTTGCCACTGATACAAGATGTTTAAGGAATCACAAAGTGGAATGCCTAGCTCTGCTACATTTTTCTTTTTGTGTTTTTAACCAATTGGTTTTCTTGTGTGACCTTTTACTCATTGTTTTACTATCTGATACCTGTTTGCCTTCCAAACGAACACACTGTGTTATCTAATGTACTGTATTCCCAAAGGAAATCTCCACCAAAGGGGAGTCAGGGAACACAGCATCCTCTTCCTCAGACTCATACCCCACAGGAGAATGCAACTGAGAAGAGTAAGCCACAGAATCTCCATCTAAATCTGGCTCTTCTCCCACAAAGGAAGACTCTCTCTCTTTCTCTCATAAGAAAAGAGCTACAGTGGCTTCAAAGATACCACAGCTTTGTACAGTCCATGAGAAAACTCATACCATTCCTGAAAATCCCTCACGGTTTGGGAAGAGAAGTATGCTTTGTGTTCTGCTTTTTCTTACTCAGAAGTGGGACTTGCATACAGCGAAGCAACAACCTAGTACTTCCTATCGGACAAGAATCACAGGAATACTGTCAGGTCCCACCAAAATAATCAGCCTTGGTGGGACCTGATAGCATTCCTCTGATTGTTGTCTGAGAGGAAGACAACTACTGTCAGTTACCACCAAAATAATCAGCCTTGGTTCCCCCTTCTCAGTGGGGGCAGACTTCTGATCTGTCTGTTTGAACATGCTAAGGGGTCTTGCCATGTTGGCTTCTAGCAGAGTCACAGCAAAGTGAGTAGCTGAAGCATCAAGATGGTCTTAGGACTCAACAGAAGGCAGCAGAGACATCTAGGTCCAACCAAGCAGCTAATGTGTCAGATTTAGTTTTTTTAAACTTCTTTTTCAGCTTTTGTGGGACACCTCAGTGAGTGAGAACAGTCTGTCACCATTTTGACATGGGCGAGCTAGTTTGAGTCTTTGATTTTCAAAATAAACCTTAAGGGGAAGACAAGAGGCTCCTAAGGAACTTCAGTATGAAGGACTGGCAATAAGAACAATTTATACAGTCATAACTGCCCCTAGGCAAAAAATACATTTAGTGTGGCTCTCCATGTAAGACATTTGCCTCCCACAACTGCATTTTTCCCTCTTAGTTGACATAAAAAAGGTTAACTTTTTGTTAAAAAATAAGAGGAAGAAGTTTCCAATGTGCAGATAATTATCTATAGAAGGCGAGTGGAGCTTGCAACAGTCACACGTCTGACAGACTGACGAAGATACACAAGTTTGGCGTTCAGGCTGACAGCGAGAAAGTTTTGAAGTAATTTGCGCCCACACTACTTTGGTCAAAAATTTGATGTACTGCTGGAGAGGAAGTTGCCTAGGCTTTGGTATCCCATCTGGATGTACAGCTATCCCTGGCAGGATATCCTAACAGTTAATAATACTGAAATAGTGTTCAGAGGAAGAATATTGATTTATTTATTTATTTATTGACATTTGTTAACTGGGTTTGTCCAACTGGGCTTGTGGCCCATTTTCAGTGGAGACCCGAGGAGAAAAGCTCCAGTAGTACATTTTAAACAAGTATAATTTTAAACAATATTGATATAATAGCAGTTATAGCAAAAAGATTCACATATGTTGGGTTACATGCATAAAGTTAAAGTTGCATTAAAAAGAAGCTAAGTATCAATTTTACATTGATATAGTTCAATAGGTCAACAATAAATTTTTTTTGTTTGTATAAAATTATGCAAATGCATAGTAGACACATTGGAGACAGAGGTGTAATGAGGTACTACGTATGGTCCTTTTGAGGGTACTGCTGGAGAGGAAGTTGCAACTCCAGCCTAAATTTTAACAACAAAAAACAAAATAACTCTTTCACCCTGGTCTTCAAAACCCTCCCTCCAAAGCCTCAGATCTTCAAGTTACCAATAACAATAAAACATATCTTGAGTTATCACCTTACTTCAAACTGTCAGGGGTCCTCTCTGACCCGCTACTTAAAATCTGATCATTACAATAAAAGAGTGGTCTGCAAATGAAACCATAAATTCTTTCTATTCTATCAAAAACTGCTTAAATCTACAAGGTATACTTAAAACTTTCTCTGTTTTCATCATACCTACTCTCTTATATTGCTCATCTCCTTTTATTAATATTCCTTTGTCACTAAATAACAGACTTAAACCTGAATACCACTCTCCTTCACGTTTTACCTGCAGCACCCATCCAATACTCACCCTGTACAGTCCTAAAATCTAATATATAGCTTAAGCTTGAAAACAAACTCACCTAGACACCCTCGTCAGTTATCCAGGCAGTATTACACTACCCCAAAAATGTTACTCCCTTAATTCGTTCTTACGAGGGTAAAATCCCCCACATTCTACTTAAGTTCATCATTAAACCCCTGCATTCTGACAAGTGGTATGATGATTCAAACTGTATTACGGTGTCCACATGCTGAAACATTCTCCTTCTCAGGAACATCACTAACGCAAACCCCTTTAAAATTACTGTACATAAACATCTTTCACTAAATCAGCACTGCAGCTGCCATTCTTCTTATCCTAACGGTAACCACCCTCTGTACCTACTTGCTCTAAGCTTGTCTACCAATCCAGCACATCTTAAAATTCATGCACATTAGTAAGACTTCCCCATCAACAAAGCCAGTAAGTAAACAATAAAATTCAATGAAGGAGTTAAAAGAAAATGCAGTTATAAAGCATACTTACCTGATGTACTGAAAACTGGCAATCCCTCTAGCACAGTCATGTTCTTTCATCTTTTTGTTTTTTGTTAACAGTTTTATTGCTGTCACAGAATCACAACAATAAGATAACAAATGTACAAGTATATACAAATGTTCCACTAACAACCCAATGTGGCAATACTATTCCCAAGGCAAACTAATTCACACTGCCATTTTAACCAAGTGACACCTTTCAGCCTAGTTCTGCCATTATTCATAGCACCTTGTCAACTCTTAATTACATTTGTCTTATAATTTGCCTTCTATAAACAAAAGGAAACTGGATATCACATTCTTTAATTAAATGCACCTCTCTGTCCAATTTACTTTAATATCAATCACATCTGTTTAACTGTTTGTTGTATTTACATATCACCTTACCCTTTGTGGTACTTCATTTCTACCTTCTTCGTATATCTTCATCCATCGAAACAGACAGGCTTTACCTGTAACAGCACCTTGTGACAATATGCAGTATAAACCTTGCTCAAGCTTACCCAGAGTATGCCTTCCTTTAAGCACTCATCTTTCTCTGATATTCATTTTCCCCTTTCTCTTTAACTACTAAGTTGCAGGTGTCTGTTAATATCCTAACCCAAGATTCCCTCAGACCCATAACCTTATTTCATCTTTGTCTTAGTAATTTAGTTAACACCCGTTTGATTATTCATGAAGCACTGCCACTCACACATTTTACTTCTTGTGACCATCCCTGGAAACACCATCTTCTTTTAATTCTTCATTCCAGCCAGCAATATGACCCTGTTCGACCATGTTCTTTTTAGAGTGATGATCCACCTGAACCTTTTTTCAGGCTCAATCTGAGGGAACTACCTGGTTAAGTGACTTACTCAAGTCACACAATAAGCAAATGGAGGCTAAGGAAATCAATCCCTCAATCACAGCAAACATCTCATTAATAGTGTAGAGGATTAGGGCTATGAGCCAACTGCCAGACATTCTTTCCTCCCATTCCCAGCAACTTCCCAATCGGAAGAAAAGGGTGCCTTGCTGTACAATTCCATAAAATTATTTTACATCTTTTTCGTGTCCTACAAAGTACTAAAATACAATGTTTACATACACTTCTTATAGAAAGCTAATATAGTTTCCTTTCTACATATTACTCTTTTTAACACCACCAGTCAGCTGTCAAAAGACCATCAGCACATTGATATACATATATGTTTCCATATTACCTCTCATATCACAAAATCATTAAATTCTTCTATTACTCTATTGCAATTTACACTTCAGTCGCATACTCTCCAACTCTTAGCAGCCCACTTCACCAATGATTAATTTAAATTTCTCTATTTTATATATTTCTGCTTACAGGCTTTCATTTTCAGCTTTGTATCCTACTCTCACAGGCAATCTTTAAATCCTACTTACCAGAGGTGGATGAAAAATTAAAACATTGGCCTTAGACTCCTGGCGATATTACATAGTTTACAAATAAAGACCCATGAAATACAGTTGATTAATTTAAACATTTCTTAGCAGCCATCATTAACTTGCAGTACAGTACTATGAATTAGAGAAATGTATCTTGTATTTCAGTAATTTCAATTCTTTTGGCTATCACTTCAGCCAGAAGGGTTTCAAACCTTCAGACCTTTATGGCTTCTTCTCCTTTTACTGTTTTTCACAAGGATAGGGTTTCCCTAAACACTAATACCTCCTTCATGCCTAAGGTGGTGAATGAGTTGTCACTTAATCCATTAACCTGCCCACTTTCTTTGCCTCTCCACAGTCTTCTAGTGAGAGGATCTTACACACCCTGGATATGCATAGATAACTGGTTTTATTTGGATAAAACCAAGTCCTTTAGGAAATCTGACAATTTCTTTGTTTCCTACCATCCCAGGGCTCTTGGCAGACCTGTTTCCAAGCAGACAATCTCCTCCTGGATCTCTAAGGCTAGTTGCTCATGGAAAACCCCTTGCTTCTCCATTTAAAGCTCATTCCATTAGAGCTGTGTCTTATTCAGGTGCTTTTTTCAAAGGTCTGGATACTTCTTCTATCTTAGAAGCAGCCACTTGGTCTTCTGTCTTTACTTTCACAAAACATTACAAGTTGGAGGGTATATCTAGTGCTAGAGCTGGTTTTGCCAGGGCTATTCTTCATGGGTTTGTAGAGAGTGCTACTGCCCCTCCTCCCACTCTTTCTTCTGCATGAGCTTTGGTATTCTCCCTCACATTATGAATACAGCAACACATGAAAAGGACACAGAATTGTTGTGTAAAATCTTACCATAACCATATAGTTGTGTAAAATCGTACCATAACCATAGATGTTCTTCTCTTCTATATGTTGCAGTATTCTATCCCTCCCACCTTCCCCCGATGCTTGCTTGTTTGTTTCCTGGATGTGTGTTTTATCAGTTTATCTCGGGCCTCTAGTGTTCTTCCTGGTGTATTCAGTTCTGAGGATGGCACGTGCTGACGTTTGCTATATACCCAACGTCATTTTATGACAGACGTTGGAAGGGATCCTATGTATGACATCACATGTACCTTACAGTAGCTTTAGACTTTTGTATACTGGCCGGACATTCGGGACAGCCTGCAGTGGACTCCCTCATGTTATGAACACTGCAACATATGAATAGAAAGATATCTGTTATCATCCACTAAGAGCAGGACGTTAACCTAAATTAAAAATACTGGTTTATTTTATTTTTACATTTGTTAACCACATAGGTACACTGGTCAAAAGACCCTTTTCAGCTATGACTTGGCCCAAGTGTACAAAAGAGACAGCTGTTTCAAAATAAAATGTACAACAGTTGTTCACAGTTGATACAAACCCAGAATCAAGAAGGACAGTTACTGCAAACAAATTAAATGGAAAATAGTTGTGCAAAAATTAAATTAACAAGGCAGTTGTTTTTAAGCATTCTGACAGATGACAAACAATAATAAATTCAAAAGAGATGATGAGTTTATGTCACTGAGTTTCTAAGGCTGTAGAAATGCAATAATGAAGGTTTAGCTTGCACACCATTCTCCAGGGAGAGAAGGGGGAGAAGAAAAAAAGGGGGGAAGGACAGTAGAGTAGATCAGTTGATATGACTAAGGTAACATTACTGAAAGGCCAGAGAAAGCAGAGGGATGACAATTAGAAGTGAACTTATGGGGTATGAGACGGGAGAGAGGAGGGACAAAAGGAGGTGGCAAAGGTGGGGAGTGAAGGTGGTCAGCTGAGGACATCAATGTATTTACACTGAGAGGATTGTTTAAGGCGACCACTGAGGAGATCCTTAAATTCTTGGTTCCTAATATTCAATCTCCTCTAGACTTTATATTTATTTATTTAACTAAGTAATTAATTAATTAATTAATTAATTATCTAGCTATCTTTGTTGACTGGGAAAATCCAAATGGGACACATACCCCTTTTTCAGTAGAGGCCCAGGCAGAAAATCTCCTATGTATACCACGTCTGAAGAAGCAGTAACACCTTCTTCTTGAATAAGAAATCTGTTTAATTCCAAAGCGTATTCCACAGCAAAAAGAACAATGAACGTTTCACCATAAAATCTCCTAGCGCCTTGGCCGTAACAGCCTTTACAGAGTAAAATACAAACTCACAGCATGCCTATTTATACAATACTCTACTTCAATTAGTCAATCAATTAAGTCATTTAAAACATTTAAAGCAGAATGCATATTTCTTAAAACAAAATTCAAAGTTAAATAAAACTCTGCCAATGACATTCTTTATTTAGCCCACAAGGCTGCATGATGTTACATTTAATGAAAATTGATTCCTTTTTCCTTAATAAATGTTTCAATAAATCATCACCAGTAAAATATAACAAAATATGTTCCAAAACTGTTACTTCCAAACTTTCAATATTGCCCTTATGTACTGTGTTAAAATGATGTGCTATGGGGCTTATTATTTTATTATGTTTTATATCCCTAACATGTTCTTTTGTCCTTTCACTCAGACTTCTTTTACTTTCACCTATATAAAAATAATTACAAGAACACTTGATTGCATAAATTATTCCCTTTGTCATACAGGAGAAGCAATCTTGTGTTTCAAATTTTTTTCCATTAATCTTGTCAAATGTGGGCACTATATATTGACAAATAGAACATTTACCACAGAGACTCATCCCTAATTTCTTTATATTTCTCTTCATAGGCTCTTTTGGTCTAACATATTTACTATGAACCAAAAAATCTTGTAAATTACGTCCTCTCTGATAAGATATCCTAAATTCTACTTGTGACAAACAAGAAACCTGTCTTGAAAATCTCCTATATTCACATATATAGGCAGTATACAGTACATTTTATTTTTCCGCACTGTATACAATATTTTCATCTTGGTTACATATACATTTTTGCATACATAGTTAGCTGTAACAGATGATTAATGCTAACCTTGTATCATTCAATTTGTGACTACAGAGGAGGAGAAAATAAGAAACTACCTGTGCATTTGTCTAAGGTTGTAGCAGACAAAAATATAAAAACAGGGAAAAACAAAAGACTGACATTTGGGTTGAAATTATCAAGTCATGGTATGATGATAGAGAATGAGAATTAAGTAAGAGTAGGTAGTTAAGGGATATAACCAGTTAAATTAGTAAGTACTGGTACGATGAGCAAGAATGAGGATCAAGTAGGAGTAGGTAGTTATAAGTGCTGGTACGATGAGGGAAAATAAGGATTATGTAGGAGTAGGTAGTTAAGGGATATAACCAGTTAAATTAAATAGTAGTGGTACAATGATGGAGAATGAGGATTATGTAGGTGTAGGTAGTTAAGGGATATAACCAGTTAAATTAAATAGTAGTGGTACAATGATGGAGAATGAGGATTAAGTAGGAGTAGGTAGTTAAGGGATATAACCAGTTAAATTAAATAGTAGTGGTACAATGATGGAGAATGAGGATTATGTAGGAGTAGGTAGTTAAGGGATATAACCAGTTAAATTAAATAGTAGTGGTACAATGATAGAGAACGAGGATTAAGTAGGAGTAGGTAGTTAAGGGATATAACCAGTTAAATTAAATAGTAGTGGTACAATGATGGAGAATGAGGATTAAGTAGAAGTAGGTAGTTAAGGGATATAACCAGTTAAATTAAGTAGTAGTGGTACAATGATGGAGAATGAGGATTAAGTAGGACTAGGTAGTTGAGGGATATAACCAGTTAAATTAGTAAGTAGTGGTACAATGATGGAGAATGAGGATTAAGGAGGAGTAGGTAGTTAAGGGATATAACCAGTTAAATGAGTAAGTAGTGGTACAATGACGGAGAATAAGGATTAAAGAGGAGTAGGTAGTTAAGAAATATAATCAAGTGAATGTTTATAGTGGTAGACAGAAGGGAAAGTGTAATAATCACCATATGGGAATTTAGTACACAGCATCTAATGTTCTGTCAGAAGTACCGCAGCTTCTACTTTCTTCTAGATTGGAAAATTATCTGGGTATAGAGCAAGTGTACGGCCAAGTGCCCTGCAGAAGCTGTTTTAGCAGAATTTTAAAGCATTTATTGTTTTCTGTAAGCTTATATTTTAATGGGATGGAGTTCCACAGTTTTAAGACATAGTGAGAATACAGTAAATTTCGGGTGGAGTTTCTGACTTAGTTACAGGGAGAAGAGATTTGTTATTGGAGTGTAGTGTTCTGTTGTTGCTGTATGGTAATAATATGTTTTTTAAGAGTGGCAGCTATCTGGCTTGTATATAAGGTTGTGAGCCATAGTGAGATGAGCAGAGCAGGTTAGCTGATTTGGAAGTTGTAGCCAATTTAAGTCCTATAGGGATGTTCAGTGGTGGGTTTTATCAGATAAATATGCGGCAAATCTTTGAAGTTTTCAGTGAGTCTATACTTTGTATCACAAAATATAGCACAATGCAATATACACATATATTGACACCCCTTTCCAGATACTAGTATGTCTAAATGGGGGGATAATATTAAATTCCTATGAAACCATTAGTCTGTGGCTATACTCTAACTTCAAATGTCAAACCAGAATAATGCCAGTTTTGGAAAAAAACATATAAGGGGAAATAAATAAAAGTTTTGCCTTTATGGCACATTCAAAAAATAAATAAATAAAAAATAAAGTTTGAAACAGAATTTGCTGCTTGTCAGCAGGAATCATCTGCCCCTTTACTGTTGAATCATGACTATGTCACAGTTTGTACATTTTCATTTCAGCCCCCTCCCCAAATCAGGGAGAAGTGCTCAGTTTTATGATATAGCAATAATCGATGATGTTGGTGTGGTATATTGAAGATTTATCCATGGCTGGTGTGGTTTAATCATAAGGGCGAAGCCTGAGTGATTAAATAAAGCCAACTATGGGTAAATCTTCAATATACCACACCATGGAGTTGGTTACTGCTTTTATATAATGGCATTATTTAAGAAAAAAATGACTTATTTTTCTTGAATAATGTTTTCGTATAATGGTGCCAGGGTGTTTTTCTGCTTCTGCTGCATATCCTGTTGTTTTTAATGTGATGTACTGCACATGTGTATGGGACTTGCAATCTCATGCTTACCCAGTAGATCACTACTTTGGAAAGGAAGTGATGCAAAATGGAAGCTCTCCATTGTTCCCCTGTTTTTTAAAGAAAAAGCAAAAAAGGCTTTAGGGGTAGGAGAGAGACAGAATGGAGAAAATACAAGGAAAATCTGGTAAATTTCTTTAGTTTTGAATAACGCACCTGATTTTCCTAGTATTTTTTCTGTCCTCTGTCCTGTCTCTCTCGTATGTCCGGAATGTCTGGATTTCTAATTGTATTTATTTATTTTTGTTTAAAAAAATGTAAAAGTTACAGTGTGTACCAATGAAAGGAAGTCCGGCTGGCCTGACCTTTTTCCATTGGTATATGCTTGGATTTACAATTGTTGGGCTGACCAATGCCATTTTTTGAATGCTAATGGCCAGTCATTGTATAATACATTTTAATAAACAAAACAGCAAAAACAATCTGACACCAACTAGGAACTGCCAACATTTAGTTTCTGTTTTCCAGTCTTACTTATCATATCAGAATTTGTAATCTTTTACTTCCTTTGACCAACCAGATAAGGTCATACTTGTCTGTCTAGCCATGCAACTTTGTACCATGACTCACTGTTGCAAACAGGTTAATATTTCCTTTTGAATTAGTCTTTTCTGCCCTCTATTCTATCATTTCCTCAGAATAACCTCATTCATGTCCATTCCCATTTGTCCTATTTTTAACTGTGCCAGTCTCACTGGTAACTCCTTTATTTTCACAACGTCTTCATCCACATTGTCAAACTCCAATACTTTTCTATTCCAAAATACCTTATGTGTTGCAGGAAGTAACAGCTTCAATCTCAGTCATTTACATTTACACTGTCTCACTGCATCAGCAAATACAGAGTGGCTCTCTAAAGCCACCTACGTGTAATCTTGTTCCAGAGACATCATTCTCCCTGCCTCACTTACTCTCTATTCAGTTTGCACAATCAACACTTGCTGTCTCTCATGACAAGTCAAACCTCAAGCCAGTACTGGCCTAGGTATTCTATACCTGACCTTTTTCACCCTTTGGGAGTGACAGGCACCTTGCTGATGCAACATCCAAGGTGTCTTTAGTAAAACCAGACCAGTCTGTATTTTCACCTTTCACATAGTCCAAAAAATAATGTCTCTTCTTCCTTATAATATAACTTAAAATTATTCTTCCATGCTTTAACTTCTAATCTATTAAGATGAGTTTTAATCTGATCAAGTCTTTCAGCTATCGCTGTAGCCCTCTCCTGAATCTAAGTCACTTGATGACTAATCTGGTCCATTACCTCCTGTTAGCCTTGCAAGTACTCTGCATCATCAACAGTGGCAACGTCAAGCATTCCCCATCATATTCCATACCTAGGTGTCTTGAGTCTCTTAAATCAGTCATACCCAGTCTCAGCACCTTTTTCATCTCTGTGAGTGACAAGTGTGAAATATCATTGCGACTAAACTCCCAAGTTGACACTTGTTCTCCCTCAAAATATCCCTCTTCTACCATACAATTTACTTCCTCAATAACAAATAGGTGAATGACAAGTTTCTTCCTTTTTACAAAAAAAAAAAAAAAATCAAATAAATAATTGTTAGTACTTCTGTTATGTGGTTTTCACAGTATTCATCATCCAAGTATAGTCAGCACTGTGCACATGTCCGTTCTTTTACTGAGGTTAAACTGAAGGTCTCAAAAGAAAAACAACAGATATTCAATGAGCACGACCCAGTACTCGGACAAAATTATTTTCCTACTTAGAACACTAACAGCATTGAGAACTGAAGGGGGTCCCAGCAGGGATGGATACATACAGTGGCTATAAAAAGTTTACACACCCCTGTTAAAATGTCAGATTTTTGTGATATAAAAAAAAAAAAAAAGAGAGACCACAATAACTCATTTCAAAACTTTTCCCACCTATAATGTGACCTATAACCTGTACAATTCAATTGAAAAACAAACAAATCTGTTAGGGGAAAAATATAAAAAAAAATAAAAAATATATAATAATCTGGTTGCATAAGCGTGCACACCCTTAAACTAACACTTTGTTGAAGCACCTTTTGATTTAATTACAACATTCAGTCTTCTTGGGTACACTCCTGCCATCAATTAAAAAGACTATAAGCCCAAATAAAGTTCAGCTGTCCTAGTAGGATTTTTCTGACATTTACTCAGTTGCAGTGGTAGTGCTGCGGCAGCGTTGTCGTCTCACAGTAAGACGCTGTCCGGTTCGATTCTCGGCTAGAGTGTCTTCTGCGTGGAGACATGCGCGAATGGGCGTACCTTCGTTGAAGGTTGTGCGTCAGGGCTGGTAACTCGGCGCGTAAAAATCAACTACAAATCATTAGTGGACCGGAGTTCCGCTGTGGCGACCCCTAACCGGGAAAAGCCGAAAGACACAACAACTCAGTTGCCTGCTACAACAAAAGCCATGGTTTGCAGAGAGCTTACAAAGCATCAAAGGGATCTTATTGTTGAAAGGTATCAGTCAGGAGAAGGGTACAAAAAAAATTTCCACAGCATTGGCTATATCATGGAACACAGTGAAGACAGTCATCAAAAAGTGGAGAAAATACGGGACAACAATGATGTTGCAAAGAACTGGATGTTCCTCCAAAATTGATGACATGACCAGACGAAAACTTGTCAGGGAGGCTGCCAAGAGACCTACAGCAACACTGAAGGAACTGCAGGAATTTCTGGCAAGTACTGGTGGTGTACTACATGTGACAACATTCTCCCGTACTCTTCATATGTCTGGGCTATGGGGTAGGGTTGCAAGACGGAAGCTTTTTCTTACACAGAAAAACATCTGAGCCTGGCTAAAATTTGCAAAACAATACATCAAGTCTCCCAAAATCATGTGGGAAAATGTGTTATGGTCTGATGAGACCAAGGTTGAACATTTTGCCCAAAATTCCAAAAGGTACATTTGGCGCAAAAACAACACTTTGCATCAACAACATCATCCCCACGGTGAAGCATGGTGGTGGCAGTATAATGCTTTGGGGTTGCTTTTCTTCAGCTGGAACTGGGGCTTTAGCCAAGGTGGAGTGAATTATGAACAGTTCCAAACACCAGTCACTTTTGGCCCAAAACCTTCAGGCGTCTGCTAGAAAGCTGGAGACGAAGAGGAATTTCACCTTTCAACACGACAATGACCCCAAGCATACATCCAAATTAGCAAAACAATGCCTTCACCAGAATAAAATTAAAGTTTTTGGAATGGCCCAGCCAGAACCCAGACCGAAATCCAATAGAGAATCTGTGGAGTGACTTGAAGAAAGAGGGCTGTGCACAAGAGATGTCCTAGCAATCTGACATATTTGGAGCGCTTTTGCAAGGAAGAGTGGGCAAATATTTCCAAGTCAAGATGTGCTATGCTGACATACTCTTACCCAAGAAGACTGAATGCTGTAATTAAATCAAAAGGTGCCTCAACAAAGTATTAATTTAAGGGTCCGCACACGTTTTTTTTATTTTTTATATTTTTTCCCCCAACAGATTTGTTTTTCAATTGAATTGTACAGGTTATAGGTCACATTAAAGGTAGGAAAAGTTTTGAAATTATTTATTGTGGTCTCATTTTTTTATATCACAGATACCTGGCATTTTAACAGGGGTGTGTAAACCTTTTATATCCACTGTATGAGTGTATTATATACCAAGGGTTTCATGGAATGCTGGTGCAAAATTAGCCTAGCTTTAACAGGGATGGGACTACAGGTGATGAAACGGGTCTATATTAGAATGACGAAACCTCACTTACGCGAATTCCAAAAGGCCGACACATAAACAGCGAACAGCATGAAAACCAAACGTCCTTAAGTGCGAAATTCAAAATACCGAATTGCCATAGTTGTCCACACCATTTTTAGTGAGGTAAAACATCAGTAGGAGATTCCCTTATCCGGTATAGCTCCCTAACGTCAATGTTCAATA
This sequence comes from Protopterus annectens, assembly GCF_019279795.1. Lineage (NCBI taxonomy): Eukaryota > Metazoa > Chordata > Ceratodontiformes > Protopteridae > Protopterus > Protopterus annectens. The sequence goes on along the minus strand of NC_056729.1, from coordinate 282,558,139 downwards.
GTTACTGACATTAGGGTTAGGGTGTGGGTTAAGGTAAGTGCATATATAGTAATACATTCATATTTATTTTGTTTGGGTAGGCAGTACGTAGCGGGCGGTGGAGTTGGCCAACAGGGTCTATATCAGAATGCCGAAACCTCACTTAAGCGAATCCCGAAAGGCCGACACATACACAGCGAACCGCAAGAACACCGAACGCCCTTAAGTGCGAAATTCAAAATATCGAATTGCCATAGCTGGCAAACTCCACCACCTGCTACGTACTGCCTACCCAAACAAAATAAATATGAATATATTACTATATATGCACTTACCTTAACCCGCACCCTAACCCTAAGGTCAGTAACTATTGCACATTTACGTTACTGAGCTATACCGGATAAAGGAATCTCCTACTGACATTTTACCTCACTAAACATGGTGTGGGCAACTATGGTGATTCGGTATTTTGAATTTTGCGCTTAAGGATCTTCGGTGCTCATGCGGTTCGCTGTTTATGTGTCGGCCTTTTGGGATTCACGTAAGTGAGGTTTCGGCATTCTAATATAGACCCGGACAACTATGGCAATTCGATATTTTGAATTCTGTGCTGAAGGACGTTTGGTGTTCTTGCGGTTCGCTGTGTATGCGTCGGCCTTTTGGGATTTGCATAAGTGAGGTTTCGGCATTCTAATACAGACCGATGAAACTCTGGCTTGTTATGAACAGTGCAAAGGGTAAGGTAAACCCAAGTGTTACCATTTACTGTTAGTGGGGTAAAACCAAATGTTATTATTAACCATTACAGTGTCCCTCCCTAAAAAGACAAATAATCTGCTTGTATATCATGTTAAGCATTCTGCATTTCCAAGAAAAACAACCTCAGATTGGAATCTTTTGTTTATGAATTATACTTCCACAAGGAAGCTTTACATTTACTGCTTATGATAACTGTAAAGGAAACGCAAAGTTAATTATGTGATTCAAATATTTTTGACTTAGTGTCTAGAAGTGCTTTAATAAATCTACTGACTGATTAACTCCTTGACTATAACATTAATTAAATACAATAAACTGTTTATTATTGTAAAATTAACAGCAAACCTTATGACTATATTTTGTATATAGACATTCAAGCTATAAACACATGTGATGTCTGAAGATGAAAAATCTAGACAAAGGAATTACTGCTAATAATCCCTTTAAATTATTTACATAATATCCCTGTATTTCTAAAACATTACCTTGTACGGTCTGTGATATTCCCAATGTCTTCTGTACATCTCTGCAAATCTTGGACAGACAGTTCTGGAACATCTCATCACAGTCATGCTTAATGCTTCCACAGGTATCGTAGCACCGATCATGCTGATTGCAACACTTTGTCATGGAAGGAATACCAATGTCAAACTGCAAGCAAGATACATATTTAGTTTTATATAATTTGTATTTTACAATCATATCAATCAATGTTCACATACTGTCTGTAAAATAACAAACCATAGCAAGCAGTGTTTTAATAAGTACAGAACAGTTCAAAGAAACCCTGTACAAGCATGTTACTAGCTGCATAGAAGCAGCAGTACCCATCAGGAAGAAGTACAGAACTAACTCAAAAAACAAGCCATCCTGGTGGAATCACAAAATCAATATGCTGTATAAAAGGAGGACGAAAATCACTGCAAAAATTAGGAGCTGCAGCACCCAGCAGGATAAAAACACTCTCATCAAACTAAACAAACAACTCAGAGGACAGATAAAGTCTACCAAAGCCAAATTTGAGGTAAGTTTAGCCTCCTAGGTCAAGGACAACCACAAAGCATTCTTTAGATATATCCGCAAACTCAAAGGCAACACACAATTGTGTGCAGAGATTATTGTAAATGCAGCCACCTATACTGAGCCAGAAGATATAGCAAACCTCTTGGCTGATAAATTCAGCCCCAACTTTACCACTCTATCCCTCTCAACCTTCCCTTAGGAAATATTATCAAATACAACTGCCCCTACTATCACTAGGGAACAGGTCCTTAATGTTTTCTCTAAGACCAAGAACACTGCATCAATGGGCCCAGACAATATCCCAGGATACCTTCGAAACAGCATGAAACATGATCTATCAGGGCCTCTGCAATTACTATTTAACTGTAGCCTCCAAACAGACTTTGTGCCTCATGAATGGAGAAAGGCAACAGTCATCCCTCTGCACAAAGGTGGGCCATCTACAGACCCTGGAAACTACAGACTCATAAGTCTCACCAGTCTTATATGTAAAGCCATGGAAAGAATGATCATGGAGATGATCAACAGAGATCTAGTAAACCTCCAGAGACTGGACCCAACCCAGTTTGGTTTCATCAAGGGCAGATCATGCCTACTCAACCTGGTGGACTTCTTTGAGAAGGTCACCAAAGCAATGGATAAGGGCAAAATCGTTCACATTGCCAAACTTGTGCTGGCCAAGACATTTGACATGATACCCCACTCTGGCATTGTTGACAAACACATACAAACCCATATGTCACCCAGTCAATAGCCAACTGGCTCACAGACAGGACCCAGGAAGTTAGAATTGGGGAGTCCACCTCTACAAAGAGGCCAGTTACAAGTGGAGTCAGTCAGGGATTAGTCCTTGGACCGCTCCTTTTTGGCATTTACTTCTCAGAAGTCAAGGCCAGTGTTGGTGGTCTCTGGCTGACTAAATTTGCAGATGACTGTATATTAGGAGCTGTCACTGAATTTCACACTGACATAACTGTTCTCAAGGAAGGACTGACACAGACAAACAACTGGTGTCAGATCCATGGACTAAAACTAAATGTCAAGAAATGCATAATAGTATCTTTCTGGGAAGTTATCCATCTCTGGTAATTATATTGACAACACACCCCTTAGAGTTGACCCAGTAGTCAGGGACTTAGGGACACACACAGATAGCAATCTAGCTTTTGATCATCACATGTCTACAATGGTGAGGAACTCATTCTATGTTGCACAACTTATAAATAACGGTATGGCATCTAAGTCCAAGGAAGTCATTGTTCCACTGTATTTGGCATTCATCTGAACTATCATTGAGTACAATGCCCCCTGTGGTATGTACCTAACCAGGCATATCCAACAATTGAAACGTCCACAGAGGTCCCTCACTAAAAGAACACAGGGTATAAGTAAAATGTCCTATGCAGACCGCCTCAAGGCCCTATCCCTGTATTCTGTCTCATACAAGCTTCTGAGGGAAGATATATGCCTGGCCTACAGACCACACTTTGATGGACCTCCTGCATATCCACAAAACAAACAACACCAGAATTGCCCATTCTAAAGACTTAAAACTTTCCTGTGATATAAATAGGACCTGCTGAAGAGACAGGTATGTATCCCAGAGACTGCCTTGTCTATGAACAGGCTCCACATCCATGTGAAGCAGAGTTCCTCACTAACCCAATTCAAGTGCATCTTGGACCACTGGATGGGAAACCAGAAATTCATCCCTGGTTTGGCACCTGTGTCTCTAATGGACTCAGGTAACCTGTAAATGGTTCATCTCCTAGGCCCATGCTTACACTTATCAAGGGTATCAGAACTTGTCAAAGATTTGGGATGCATGGCTAGGCTTAAAAAGGCTCTTGTGGTTGTTAGCCTAGTAAACACCTATGAACCTATGAACAGTGTCAATAAACTACAATAAAAGAATGTCCAGCAAATTTACATTAAAGAGATGACTTACATTAGGAAACAGCTTGTCTCTACTCAGAGCAAACGGTTTGTTTGTCTTTAAATGTTGGGGAATGCTGCAAATGGGAAACAAACACATACCTTCAAAGAAACTCAGCACTACCAAAATGTACAACGGCATTAAAATGCTAGAAATTACTGGACAGACTTCCCTTATTACCTTCTTTATGATCTACTGGTATCTATTTTGGTCACACCCTTCTAATTTCTTTAAAGCAATGGGACATCTTCTCTCAAGCATTATCTTCCACTGGTATATAAGAAAAGCCCCTCACAGACAAACTAACCTAAAGAGCAGGGTTAAGGGATAGTTACGTCAGCACTAGTCACTCTGCACCATTACTACTGGTCAGACCAACACTGAACATAACACAGGGTACGACACTTTTCTATGATGCCATCTACTTGAGTTAAAGAGGAGATTCAATCCAATGAGGGAATGTGAAGCAGGAATGAAATCAGAACTAAAGTTAGCATCCAGACCCACCAAACAAGTGGTGGTAGCATGTGCATGTGCCAAGGGGTTCTAGACAGCATTATACAGTCACACAGAAGCACAGGCACATCATATAACCATGTTCAGTTAAGCAGCGACAAGAAAAACACAGGAAAACTCTGATCAACTAAATAACGGGTACCCAACCCGCCACCATCTGCATCACTACCACTGTAAAGTCAGGTAAGGATGAACTGTCTCCAGAATGCTTTGTGCTCTCAATGGGGTTAAAATGTCCCACAAGTCTTGGTATTCATGGAACAGCCTATAAAGGACACCGCCCAAGAAAGACAAAGCTGAGATTTTATTTTACAAGATTCTCTATGACTCCCTGACTGACAATATGGCACAGCCGTTAGCATTGCTGCTTCAAAGTGATTAGTTCTCCAGTTTGGTTCTCAACCAGTGCATCTTCTTTGTGAAGTCTGCTCATCCTCTCAGTGCCCATATGCATTTTTGAATGGTACTCCAGTTTCCTCCCACATTCCAAAGACATACCGCAGATGAAACAGTATTGCTTTAAACTAGCTGCAGGTGTGTGTGTGTCAGATTAAACTGAGCATTTGCTTCCTGTGATAGGCTGCTACCCTATTCAAGATCAGTTCCTCTGCCTTGCATCCAATCACTGCTGGGATATGCTGATGCTCTCCAATGACTACTAAGAGTATTAAGCAGGTAACTGAACAATGAAGGAATGAATCACACTGAGTCTCGAGTGGAACAAAAATGAAACACAGACTCATGCTACTGGACTATATTGTCAACCCCAGTGCCTTGCAAGCTGAGGTGGGCTGGTAGTAATGACATTACTTTGTGAACACTGTTGGTGCTGAGGTTAGATTGAAGGGAAAAGTCTAAAACTAGTAAAGACTAGCTCCTATCAGGAAGTGAAGGAATCTTGATCTGGAAGAAAGCACTGTGAAACTCCAAACTTTCTCACACTTCCTTTGATGAGCAGGGGCGCAGTGACTGAACGGCGAACATGCAAAAGGACTCTTTGGAAATGAAATGATTTAAGTAGCGGAAACTTAACAAGAACTGGAGGTTCTTCATCTTTTAGTACCAGAAAGAACCTGAATACAATATCCAAGCTCTTGTTACGACTTATTTGACAGGTCTTTTTTGAAGACTTTTAACAACTCCTTCCTTGCCTAGTTTCTGAGGGATGGGATGTTGGAAACAAGTAAAAAAAGGTAAGCCAGAAGGGGACAGGAAGAGAATAAGGTATCATTTTCCAATTATATTCGTATTTCACATCCCTTTAGTTACTCTGCAACAAGATGGGTAAGGAGGAAGAACCTCTCCCAACCACATCTGAAAGTAGGCAGTTGGGAATGGAATCATGGCTCTGTTCAACCTTGGGCTTTACCATGGCCTTCATGAAGATACTAGGGAGCCTACACCTCTGGGCAAATGGTCTTGGTGGAAGCCGGATAGGGAGGGTTGTTGGGATCCAACCATTAATAGTTGTTTAGGCCATGTAATATGCCAGAACCTGCGTCAGTGCTGATATCTCAACATTTAAGTAAAAGTGTGCTATACAGGATGGCACTTGAGTCCTGCAACCATGAGAGCCTGATCCTTCTCTTTTAACTGTTACTGATATTCATCTACTTGCAGACCGTACAGCAAGGGACCTTTAAAAGGGAAGTCAGAATGAGCTGCTGTGATGTGCTCAACAAATCAAGTCAAACACAGCCAGGAGTGTCAGTGAATAGCTATGCCAGATCCTGATACTGTAGTAGCTCCCCCCACAGCATTACAGGCCACATGCACCATTATGTTGCTCTGAGGGATAAGATAGAAGAATGAGCCTTAAAGTAAACTTTTAGGGAACTGTCAGGGAAACTCTATGCCAAGCTGCATTTCATCTATCATGCCCCTCTGGAAATAAAGAAATGTGACTGAGATAGTTAACTCCTTCAAGGATAATGTGATGGACAGGAACATTCACTTTCAAACCTGTCCATCATGGTTATGAGCAGTAGGGTTCTTTCTTGCTCAAGGCTACAGGAAGACTGTAATGTCTAGATTTAATGGTTTATGCTCTTAAGAAACACTAATCTGGAGGATGGAAAATCCAGCCCACTTTCTGCTGAACCAAGGTCAGGGCATAAGACTTCTCCCAAACACTGGTGGTGGCAGCTTGTAAATATCAACAACAGGAGGGACTGCCCAGATGGACTATTGTGAGAAGTGATGCACTCATTTTTCTACCCTCTGCTGTGGACTCTGGTTCCATAGACCAGTCAGTTTTTCTTTATTTGCAGTATCCGTTCAGGTGAATTTCTGTTCCCTCTTAGATAACAGGTCCGGATTCAGTACCAAACTATATATCTTCTTTAGACACTTCTAGGTCTTCACAGGGCCAGACTCAGACTAAAAAGGAAGCAAGGATCCTCTCAGCCAAAGTAACAACTTACATCTGGGGAAGAAACAACAATTGCCTAAGGGGAAGGGGAAAGTTGGACAGCACGAGAGACGTAAATATGGCTAAAGCTAACATGACAACAGCCAAGGCAAAAGAAAAACTGAGGTCTGGGAAATGGTCCAACAAGGAACTCGGTAGTCTCTGGAATTGACACGGACAGCTGATATCAAAAGCTCCAATGTCAGTAAAACTAATGCTGGAAAAGCCTAGTCAGGATATGTAGATAATGGTGCAACTAATGTCTGTATTTTGGCACACCACATTCTACGCAGGCCATCTTCAGCAAAACTGTCATCAGGCAGACTGATCCTGTCAGCGGTACAAGTAAAGGTGATATCTAGGCATTGAAAAGCAGGGTTGTTTCAGTGGTACTGATACCTGCCCAATGTTGGCTGAAACAATTCCAGGGTAACTGGCATTGCAGATAATGATCCCTGAACACAAGGATTTGGGAAAGTTTCCTGGAGCCAGAAAATTATGGGGACAAGGGCCTGAGCACAGGAAGGAAATTGAAACTATAAATGCTCGACCACCATCACTAAAATATCACAGTCACAATATGGCAGCACTGAAGATCTCCAGAGTGGAAGGAAAAAGAACATAAAACAGCCAGGACAGATTATTGATTCCCAAGTGTCAGAATAAGTCTCTCCTGCAACAGTTGTAATTTGTACTACTAACAAATAAATCCAAGTTAAATTTAGATTCAGTGGAATATTCTAAAGCTTTCATTTTTTAGTTGTTTAGTCTAATCCACCTCTTTGCGACCTCAAGGACTTTTGTCTATCAAGAAAGTACAGTTGTATACACTTACAATAAATGTAGATATTCGAGTGTATTCACTGTTGCAGTCATTACATTTGAGTTATCTGCTTGCAGTAGCCCTCAGTCAGCCTGATTAACAAAGTCTTGGGTCCTGCGTCAGATGCTGTCCCTTCTTCCATGATGTCAGGTCATCAGGGGTATAAAACATGCAGCCGACTTCATTACATCAGTTTTTCTTGCCCCAGATTTCAGATGCCCCCCCCAATGGGAAGCAATTAAATCTATAATTACAAGGATATACCTCCAACAAAAAAGCAAATACATCAAAAAGCTTTTTGAGCATAGTAAGGGAGAGTAGAGGTATAGCCAAAAGAAGAAAGGGGGCTGGAGGGAAGGTAACCAGGACTGCAACAGTGAATACACTCGAACATCTACATTTATGGTAAGTGTACACAACTGTACTATGTTCTTCGTGTTTCACTGTTGCAGTCATTACATTTGGTTAGATTACCAAAGCTAAGGTTGGGAGGAGGAATTTAAATAGAATTAGGACCAGCTATAAGGCCCTGAAAGACTGCAGTGGCAAAGCCAGCTCTGGATTTAGAGAAAACTGGCAAATGATAATGCTTGGTGAAAGTATGTACAGAACTCCAGGTAGCAACTTCTAGGATGTCCCTGGTAGGGACGCCCCTGAGAAAGGCTGTAGAGGTAGATGCAGCCCTGGTTGAATGGGGTCTGATGCCCTGTGGGATAGGTTTTCCATGGTGCTTATAGGATGAATAAATGCAGTGGCCTATCCATTTTTTGAAATGGTTTGCTTTGAAATAGCTTTCCCTTCTGTCCCTGCAGCAAATGCCACCAGCAGTTGTTCAGATTTCCTTTGAGGTTTAGTCCTGCCCAAGTAGAATTTAAGTTGTCTGTGCACATCTAAGGAGTACAGTATCCGTTCCCCTTTGTTCTGTGGGTTAGGAAAGAAGGTAGGCAAATGAATGGACTGATCAAGAGCCACACTGGATACCACCTTGGGCATGAAGGAGGGATTGGTTCTGAGGGACACCCCATCCACATGAAAGATGATGAAAGGCTCCACTGCCATAAGGGCCTGTAATTCAGATACCCTTCTTGCAGAAGTGATTGCTAAAAGGAAGGTTGTTTTCCAAGAAAGGAATTTTAAATCTGCAGTAGCAGCTGGCTCTAAAGGAGGAAGACTGAGTTTCTCCAAGACAAAGTTAAGGCCCCAGGCTGGAGTTGGAGCTCTCCTGGGTGGCCTTAAATTTTTGGCCTCTCTGAGGAACTGCTTGAGCAGTGGGTGAGAAGAGGGGAGGCTCTGTGCTATAATGAGCTGAAATGGCTGAGGCATGAATTTTGATGGAGGAAAAGGACAAGCCCTTATGAAGCATCTCAGTCAAGTATTGTAGAATCTGAGGTAAATTGGGCACTGCTGCACTCATCCCTTGAGAATGATTCCAGGCACAAAATCTTTTCCATTTTTCAGCATAAGATTTTCTAGTATTAGGCCTCCTTGCCTCTAAAATGATATCCATCACTGATTTACTGAGGGATGGTAAAGGAGAAATTAGGTAATTAGCCAGGCTGCTAGGTTCAGGGTTTCAGCTGAGGGTGCAGAATCTGGTTCTCCTGCTGAGACAACAGGGAAGGAGTCTGAGGCAGGTGCCATGGGGCCAAGCTTGACACACTGACCAAGAGTGGGTACCAGTGTTGCGTGACCAGTCTGGTGCAATTAAAATCATCCTTGGCTTGTCCTGTTTGATCTTTAGTAGTACCTTGGAGAGCAGAGGCAGAGGAGGAAAGACATATGTTTTTCCAGCTGAAGGACAGAGCATCCACTTGTGCAAAATTTGTCCAATTAATGGTTCTAGGGGGAGGCAAAAAGGTCTAAATCTGGGCTCCCCCATTTGCTTGTCAACATGTTGAAAATCCTTGGTTCCAGTTTCCACTCGTGTGGGTCCATGAGGTTTCTGCTTAGTCTGTCTGCCAGTGTATTTAGTATTCCTGGCAGGAATTGAGCTTGTAGATTCACGTGGTAGCTCAAAGCTGTGTTCCACAATGCCATGGCTGGTCTGCAGGGGGGTAAGAATATGTACCCCCCTGCTTGTTTATGTACCACATGACAGTGGTGTTGTCCATCTTTACCATTAGTTGTCCTGGAAGAATGTGGTCCTTGAAGGCTGTCAGAGCATTCTGTACAGCTAACATTTCCTTTTGATTTATGTGCAGGTGCATTTGACTTGGGTTCCATTTGCCCTGAATGCACTTCCCTGCCAGGTGAGCCCCCCATGCATAGACTAATGCATCTGTTGTTAAGGTTCGGGCGGCAAGGGGTAGTGTGAATGGTAGTCCCCTGTTTTGGTGGCAGGCCTCTGCCCACCAAAGGAACTCTAGGCGTAGGCAAGGTATGACAGGAATCATTGCTTCTAGATCCTGTGAATGTTGACACCATAGGCTTTTGAGATACCATTGTAGTTTCCTCATATGCAGCCTTGCATATGGAAGAATGCAGGAGGCCATGAACCCCAAGGCTTGCAGTATCTGCCTTGCAGATAACTGGGTTTTTGTGGCCACTTGTTTGAAGTAGGTTGTCAAAAGAATCCGTTTCTCTGGCGTGAGGAAAGCCATCTGGGAAGTTGTATTCAAGCTTGCTCTCAGGAATATAATTTGTTGACAGGGTACCAGGTGTGATTACTTTTCGTTTATGGTGTACCCCAGACAAGTCAGCACCCTCTGAACAAAGGCCACATGATTCAAAAGTATGTCCTGGGTTTCTGTCTGAATTAGACAATCGTCCAGGTATGGGTATATTTGAATATTTCTTTGCCTGCAAAATGCAATGACTGGAGCTAGGCACTTTGTGAATAACCTGGGCACAGTAGATAAGCCAAAGGGCAGTGCATGTAGCCTGCTTTGAAGCGTAGGTATCTTTTGCAAGACTCCCTGATAGGGATGTGCAGGTATACTTCTTTTAAGTCTAGTGTTGCCAACCATGCATCTTTGCCTAGCATAGGAAGCAGCTGATGAAGAGTCAGCATTTTGAATTTTGGAATCACCAGAAAGGTGTTTACAGAAGAAAGGTCCAGTAAAGGATGCCATGTATTGCCTTTTCTGGGTACCAGGAAAAGTGCTGAATAGAAACCTTGTCCCTTTTCATCTTCCTATACCAACTGAATAGCCCCCAAACTTAAGAGAGAGAGTACTTGATTTTGGGCCTCTGCCCAGTGATTTGGGGGGTAGATCTGGCCACCCGCTTGGTGTTGGTAACGTGTGGAAGTGAAATCTGTATCCTTGGGACATTATATTTAAAACCCATTTGTCCTGGGTAATGAGTTCCCAGTTTTTGGCTTGCAGACCAATCTTTCCACCTAAAGGAGCATTCAGTTGGGAAGTGCTTGGAAGTTTTTAAAGCAAGTCATTGAGACAGTTTTCCATAGGGGGGAGTCTTACTACTCCAAGATTCAGGTGTGGTGCTTAGTCTTGTGTGTTCCCTGGGACTGAAATCTGGGGTTTCTGCTGTGTCTGCGTTTGGCTTGAGAAGACCTGGAAGGGGCTGGAAAGGACCAATTCTTAGAGGGCCAATGCCTACTAAATCTAGGAGGCTGAACTTGCAAGAAATCTTTAACAGTTTGTATAGATTTAGCTTTATCTTCCATCTTTTTAAGAACTTCCTCAGCTTTGTTGCCAAAAAGGCAGTCGTGATTTAAGGGAGTATCCAACAGTTTAGCTTTAACACGATCAGGCAAAATTTGCTCCTTAAGCCAAGCATGCCTTCTGAGCACAGACCCAGTAACAGCAGCCCTGCAAGAGGCCTCTAATGAATGAAATCCACATTGCAAAGTATGTTTACCAACCTGTTCAGCAGAATGCATTAAATACTGTAATTCTTTATTTTCAGCACAGTCAGGAATCAACATAATTTTCTGTTTAAGCAACCCAGTAACATGTTGTTGATACTTTAACATATGAAACTGGCAGTTTAAAGCCTTAATGGCCAAGGTTGCAGAAGTGTAAACCTTCTTACTCCATCTATCCAGCACCCTGGAGTCTCTATCAGAAGGGATAGGATTTTTAGCAGTAGAAGCCTTAATGCCCTTCTGGATCCACAATAGGATTTTTAAAAAGAAACTTGTGTGAATAAGGAACCCTGTAATATCTGTCAGGTTTTCTGGGAGCAGAAGGCAAAGAATCAGGGGCCAAACTAGATTCCGAAAAGGCAGCATCAAAAATGTCTAGTACAGGAGGCATAGCTAAAGGCCCATCCCTAAGCCTCTTTTTTGCATCAACAAAATCCTGGCTTTCCCAGTGGAAATGCTCCCTTATAGTATGTAAGGTTTCACCAAAAGAAAAATCCTCTGGAGGGGAAGCAGAGGGAATTGAGTCCTCTGCATCAGAATCCTCATAAGTAGATAAGGGCAAATCCAGATCATCAGAATAATCAGAAAAATCAGAATCCTGGTCAGAGGATTCATAAACAACTTCAGTCCTAGGTCTCTTGGAAAGGGGGAGGTTGGTTTCCCCTGATTAAAGTTATAAGATCTTCAGCCATTCTTATTTGTTTTTTAGGCATAGAGGCCTGAGCATGCGGCCTGGGCATCAGATTCTTAGGCATGGTTCGAGATTTAGGCCTAAATGAAAAAGGAGGCGTCTGTTTAATATGCAAGTCCGTAGGCCTGAATACAACCTCAGAAGCAGGTGCCTGCACAGTGGCTCCGGACCCATCCAAGGTAGAGACATCCGCAGGTTCCACAGCTGAAGCATCTCGCGGCATACCGGACTCCGCATGGGTCTCAGTAGAGGCCTGCAAATCAGAAGTAGCAGGCATCAGGGGCTGCGAAAGCACCTCATTGAGTACCGGTGAACTGGCGACTGGCTTAGGAGAAGCGTTGTTGGCAGCTTTGTACCTAGGTGGTCTGTCTCTGTCTTTATATTTGCATTTTTTCGGAATCCCAGTAGTCAGATAGCAACCCGATGACATTTCTTGATAATTAAACCGAGAACTGAAATATTTAGAGGAGAAAATATACCAACGACGGATAGTGCGCTGATTAAATAAAGCACAAAACCGACAGCAAAGTATGTCGTGGTCAGGGCCCAGGCAAGGAATACAGTACGAATGAAAATCTTTGTGAGGTATTTGCTTTCCACAAGTAATGCAATTATTAATTTTTACTGACATCGGTAAGGAGCAAGAAAAAGTTTCCCCAATGGGGTACTTAGGTTTAGTTGAAGACTTTGGTTCTGAAACTCAAAAATGAAAATTTCAGGAGTCGGCCGACGAGCACTTGTGAACTGCTTCTGCTTCGGGCACCGCACGGCAAGAAAGACTGATGTAATGATGTCGGCTGCATGTTTTATACCCCTGACTACCTGATGTCATGGAAGAAGGGACAGCATCCAATGCAGGACCCAAGACTTTGTTAATCAGGCCAACTGAGGGCTACTGCAAGCAGATAACCCAAATGTAATGACTGCAACAGTGAAACATGAAGAACATCTGCTTCTTTTTGCAAATTCATTTGCATTACTTCACTAATGCTGTCGCCCACCCCTCCTCTTATTTTACCTTTAACGCTTCCAGTATTAGTGTCTTCTCTAGTGAATCCTGTCTACTCATTATGTGACCAATGTATTTGAACTTTAGCATTAGACCTTCCAGTGAAAACTGTTAGCATTTCTCCCTAGAAATTTTGATTTGGGCATTTGCTTTATCTAAACCAGTATTTTGCATGACACCAGTGTGGCAATATACAGCCATGTCCTACTTCTTTCCTAATCTTGAACCAGTTAGTTAACCCACATGTGGTTTGTAATTGTTGCTTCTTGTTTACATATAGCCTTCTAAGGGGGCAAGTAAGGTGACTGGGTATTCCCATTTCTCTAATGACATGTCACAGTTTGTTATAGTCTATACAGTTAACAGTTTTAACGTAGTCAGTAAAACAGAGTGAATATTTTTCTGGAACTCCCTTGATTACTCCATTACTCGGTAGGTGTTGGTAATTTTACTGCTGGTACCTCTTCCCCTAAAAGCAGCATGTACATTTCTTGGTCCTCTGTACATATACTGCTGGAGTGTAGACTGCAGGATCTTGAGTACTACCTTGCTAGCATGTGAAACAAGTGCAAATGTATGGTAATTTGAGCACATTTTTAACATTGTCTATTTTGGAATTAGAATATAAACTGACCTTTTCTTATCTAATCTAATGGCCACTGTTGTGATTTCCAAATTTGTTGGTAAATTCTATGCAGCACTGTAGCGACATAATCTTGTAGGATTTTAAACAATTCAGGTGGAACGCCATCATTTTCCTCAGCCTTGGTATCAGTAAGGCTTTCCAGGTCCTGTTTAACTTCACTCACCAGGATGTGTGCCTCTAGATCAGATAGCATGCTATCTTACGTATCTGTGATACTGGGGTCCTTCTTGTACAGTTCTTTATATTTTTATCACCTCTTAATATCTTCTACTTCTGTTAGGTCCCTCCCATCTTTGCCTATCCTGCCCACTTTCACCTTGGAAATTCCCTTAATATATCAAATCTTTTTCAAGTCTTTTGTACTTCCCATCCTAATGTCTCTTTCTAGTTCTCTGCACAGTTCATTTAAAATGCCTCCCTCTCTCTCTCTGCTGTTCTCTGACACTGATTTCAGTTTGACATATTTTTTGTATATCCATTGCCTTTTGTTCCCTTCTTTCCTCAGCCACTTTTTAAGCCCTTACAGACATTTTCTTATTCTTTTTCCAATTTGAAATATTTCTGAAACCACTTCCTGGATAACATCACTAACTTCAGTCCATGGAGCCTCAGGTGCTCTATTCAACAGGACTAATCCCTTCAATCTAGTCTTCACCGCCCCTAACATATTCAATTGGAATACTGTTGAACTTCTAACTTGTCTAGACGCCTTTCTTGTTTTCTTTAACTGAATATTAAACTTTGCACAGATAGCTTCATGTTTTTCATCTCTAGACTACAAAACATATAGTCAATCTGATTTCAGTTCTGACCATCTGGTGATAGCCATGGTAAAACTCTACCTGAGGTTGTTGAAACAGATTACTTACGATGCCCACTGTATTACCTTTGCAGAGTTCTACTAGTTGATACCCCATTTCATTTCACACTCCAAGGCTAAACATTCCCATTATTCCAGTTGTACTTTGACTAACAAACTTCAGCATTCTAATCACTTGTGATGAATAATACATCTTTTTTACAGAGTTATTTTCAAAACTTGCTGCAGATCCTCATAAAACTGGTAAACTTCCTCCTCTTCAGCATTGTATATGTGGAGCATAAACTTGCATCACTACAATGTTGAACGCTTACCCTCTAGTCTGATTAAGATCATTCTATCATACTTTTGGGGCTGTAACCAAACATTGATTTTGGCACTCTTACTAGGTAGGAGGAATACTCATTTCCTTTGTAAGATTACTCAGCAAAGTAGAATATCTGATGATTATCTGCAATAAAATGACCCACTGCAGTCCATTTCAATTCACTAATCCTCAAAATGTCATGTTTATAAATATTTACTATGTTTCATAGTACCTATATTAAAATTCAAAGTGTTGATGAACACCAGATTTAAATTAGTGTTTACTGACTGAGTTTGGTAACAGCAGTCTTTTTGGAATAATTTTTTTTTTACCAGACTTAAGCTTTTATTAGACGTCAAGTGATATTTTATATTGGAACTCTCCTTCCCTGGGTCATGCAGGCGGACACAATTAATTGTCAGCACTGTCAGTGCACTAAAAACCGCTGTCAAAGTAAACCCCTTACATGCATTACCTCAACTCCTCCAAGAACATGGGAAACAGATCTTTTAATTTTTTGGGGGGATAGTTCTTTAAATTCATTTTAAAACAATTGTTTGAAAAATGCTTTCTTTCCCCTTAAATATCTAATCTAAAGTGTCAATTGTGCAATGCATTTATAAGGTGTAGTTTATAAATATCCATTTTAGCATAGCAGCACTTACTGCCAATTTGACTGTGACATGAATTTATAATACTTACAAATTATTTTAAACAAAATGATTTTCTTCTGCAAGAATCTGCTATAAAGTATTAAAAAAGGCAATGTATTCATAATAATTTGAATGAGCAGCCAAGCAGAGAAAAGAAATTTTAAATTCAGTTAAATATACTTATCTTCATGAGAGCAACTGATCACCACATTTAATGCGAGCAGTGGCAAACGAGATCTGAGGTACTTTGCATTATGGGTAAGGGAGACGCTTTTGAGTTTTTTGATTACCATGAGCTATTGTAACGGCCGAGTCAGTCTGAGGTTGAGGATAGAATGAAAACTGACATCAGATTTGTAGTTGTAAAACTGCTGCAGTAACCTTATGGCTATATGGGTTGCATCATGCCTAGGATACAACTGGTCAGCTTCACAAAACTCTAACTTCCTCCCATATCTTTACTCTGAATGCTCATTCAACAGCCCAGAGGATGGAAATCGGTAATCAGAGTGAAGAAATACTTAGGACTTTCCTGCCCATAGAGATTGAGGATCAAACTCCTCCTGAACCCCTAAAAAGATATAAACAATAACAAATAACTTTATAACACAACAAGTAATTCTATAAAGAAGCAGGGGGGGTGTTGGATGGGTATGGCTACTGCACCAGTGAGGAATTTGAACATCTACTGTTGGTGGTTAAGTGACATTTCATCATTCTCATTGCTACAGTAGCTTTTTGGTTATATGGGTTTGATTATCAAAGTCTATCCAACATGGGAGGATAATGATCCAGCAGTCTTTGGAGAATGATTTTAGCAAAGACATTTCTGGACTTGGAAAAGGAATCGAATTTGTAATACATTGGAAAAGTATGTACAGATGACCAAAATGATGCCTCTAGAATGCATCTAGAGTCCACCCCTTTCCAATATGCTATCATAGATGTGAAGGCTCTAGTAGAATGTGCCGTGATTTGCCTGAAATGGATTTGCCAAGGTGGAAATAAGCAATAGCTGAGCACAACTACCTGGACATTGTCTGTTTAGATAAAGGATATCCCTTATTTGTCCTTTGATTAGAAATAAAAAGCTGATCAACTTTTCTGAAGGACTTAGTTCTGGTAAGATAGTACCTGAGCTGCCTGCCTGTACAGATCAGAATATGTAGAAACCTTTTTTCCTGGTTCTGTGGGTCTGGAAAGAACTCTATGAGATTGATGGCTTAATTCAAAGTAAATTCTGAAACTACTTTGGGCATAAAAGAAGTGTTTTGTCTTAATAAGATCATATTCTATATGGAAGACGAGATTAGGTTCACAGACCATTAGAGCCAATAACTCAGATACTCTTCTTGCAGATGTCAGAGCAATGAGGAGTACAGTCTGCCATGTAACAAACCTAAAATAAGCCTGAAGAGCTGGTTCAAAGACAATATAGTTATCTATTCCAGCATAAAGGCAAGATCACAAGAAGGGCCACCTGTTTTCTATGAGGCCTAATTTGAAAAATCCATTAAGAAAATGTTTTATTAAAAATAGAGAAAAAAGGGAGGATCCACGGGCAGACATGCGGAAATGACCACATGATGTATGTCGATAAAGGAGTAAAACAGACCAGAGGAAATTAACTCACACAAATATTTCATAGCCACTGGTATACAATTCTTCATAGGGTCCTGGTTATTAGCTAGGTACTAACTAGAAAATATTTTCCACTTGCCAAATATAAGATTTCCTAGTAGCATTTTGGTTGCCTCTTTTAGTACCTGATGCACGTTCTCAAAGAAGCGGTACCTAAAAGGAATCAAAATTGAATCATTCAGGCAGTTAGCTGAAGTTGTTCAGGACTGGGGTGTATCAAACTCTCTCTCTGTCTTATTTGACTAGGTTGAGTCTGTGAGGAGGTTGAGGTAATTGCCCTTTGCAATTTCCCCAAGAAGTGAGAAAGTACAGCTGTCTGAAATCTTACCAAAACAGTTCAATGTTGCGATATTCTTCACCGACAGCCCAACATCCAGCCAGTATATCAAAACTTTTAGATTTTATAGGTGCCGTAAGTCATATGTATGCTCACTGCACAGGGCATGAAGGTGATGTACATGCACAAATATTCAGAATTGAATTGCCCCAAGAGGAACAAAACACCTCCAGGGACAAAGGAGAAAATGCACATCCAGAAGAAAAAGATTTAGAAGTTAAGGGAAGCCAGAGCCAGTGGCAAGGGCTATAACAGAGGGGCAGGTGGACTGAATACTGCAACACTGAAAAGAAGGACATCTACTCTTATGGTAAGATTTTACACAACTGTACTATGTCTTTCCATATCACTGCTGCAGGGTTCATCGCAAAAAGGAGAGTACAAGAACTAAGATGAAGCCCTGAGAAAGGCATAGAACAGCCCTCTTCAAACCCATGCAGAGCAGCCCTAGCAAAACCTGCCTAGCCCTCGAAACAACTTCCAATGTATAATGCTTAGCAAATGTATGAACAGAGGACCAAATAGCAGCTTCAATGAGGGATTGGTTTCCAAACCCTTGAAAAAAGCACCAGAAGAGGCAACTGCCTAGTAGAATGCACCTTTACAGATGAAGAAAAAAAAGAAGTTATGTACTCACCATAACGTTCCATGTCTGTAGTCCATCTCGCCCTTCATTCTTACATATGGGTTCGGAGCTGATCCTCGGCTCAGACTCAGCCGATTACAAAGCTCAAAGTCTCTTAGTTGGCTCATGGCAAGGTACGTATCCCATAGTGCACTAGTAAGAATCCCCAGATCTTGTTTGCTGCTGACTATAAGAGTGATAGAAAAGGTTATCCACAAAGAACAACAAGGATGAAAGGTCTCCACTCTACCAAAGGCAATACTATCCTGTCTCCAGATCCTCCAAGCATGGGGGTTGGTGGGTGGGTTTGTAAGAATGAAGGGTGAGATGGACTACAAACATTGAATGTTATGGTGAGTACATAACTTCTTTATGTTCTGTAGTCTTATCTCGCCTTCATTCTTACATATGGGATGGCGTCCCTAGCACCTTTTTCTCGGGTGGCTCACGGGAATATACTCCTAAGAACCGTGGAACCAAAGGATGCTCTACCCCTTGAGGTCAAGACCAATTTGTAATGAGTAATAAAGGTATGAGGGGTAGCCCAAGTAGCTGCTGCACAAATACTGTCAATTGGAACTCTGGCTTGAAAGGCAGCAGATGTGGATAGGGATCTTGTGGAATGAGCCTTAATTTTAAATAGAAGGTTATTTCCATTAGAAGAGTAGATAAAGGAGATATAGTTGGAAATCCAATTAGATAGAGTTACTTTACAGACTGGCAGACCTATCCTAGTTTCAGAAAAGGATACGAACAATTGGTCTGATTTTCTAAGTTCCTTAGTTCTATGTAGGTAGAACTGTAATGGTCTGTGAACATCAAGTTGATGAAATGTATCTTCTGCACTGTTTGAATGATTAGGAAAAAATACAGGCAGTTCAATAGTTTCGTTCAAATTAGCCTGAGAGCAAACTTTAGGGATGAAGGAAGGGTTTGTACAAAGGGAAACTCTGTCTTTATGAAAAATCAAGTAAGGAGGGTTGACTGATGGTGCTTGCAACTCTGACACCCTTCTAGCGGATGTAATCGTTACTAGAAAAATGGTCTTCCAAGGCAGAAACTTCAGTTGACATGAATGCGCGGGATCAAAAGGAGGAGAAGTAAGTTTGGATAAAACAAAATTTAGATCCCAAGGAGATACAGGCTCCTAAAAAAGGAGGTCTCAGCAATGTAGTGCCTTTAAGGAAGGTTTTACATAATCTGTGAGCCATCAGATTAGGCTCATGTTGTCCCAAATGAAAATTTGATATCGCTGTCAGTTGAACTTTAATTGTAGCAGCAGCTGATCCCTGATGGAAAAGTTCAGTTAGGAATTCTAACACCAAGGGAATGGATGCTGTGTAAGGATCCATTTTCTAGCATATAACTTCCCTGTGGAAGGTTTGTGGGAAGACATAAGGATATGGGTCACTGCAGGTGAAAAATCATTAAGCCTGTCTAGGGATGGAAGTGGAGCAGCCATGCTGTCAAGTTAAGGGTGTGGAGGCAGGGGTGAAGGGAGCCTGACGTGTGTCAGGAGGTCTGGAACTGGGTCCAGAATCCATGGATCGTCTAAGAGATGAGGCCCGAGAAAGGAGAACCAAAACTGATGAGGCCACAGTAAGGAGTAATCAGAATCATTTTGCTTCCTAAGGACTTTGCTTTCTGGATCACTTTTGACATGAGCGGAAATGGGAGAAATGCAAAAAGAAGTCCCGGAGGCCAGTTGTGAACAAGTGCGTATCTTGGTGACTCCCCCGGAGGGGGGAGAAGGGAGAAGTAACCGCTGCATTTGGCATTGATTGGACTGGAAAAAGGATTGCGGCGCTATCCCCACTTGTGGAAAGTCTGTTCTGCTACTTTCTGATACGGAGACCACTCATGCGGCATCAAGATTGCCCTGCTGAGCTTGTCAGCTATCACATTGGTTGTCCCCGGAATATGCGTTGTAACTAGAAAGCGCTGGGAAGATATCGCCCACTGCCAAACATGAAGAGCCTCTCGACAAACGGGGTAAGATCTGGTTCCTCCTTGCTTGTTTAGATACCATACCACTGACATATTGTCTGACTGGATTGCTATCATCCCTAGAGGAAGAAAGTTGTGAAGTGCTTGCAGCGCTAGAAGCACTGCTCTCACCTCTAGGACACTGATATGCAAGTGAGCCTTGTGATCTTGCCATGTGCCTTGGACAGTACTGCCTAGATAATGTCCCCCACCCTATCTGGGAAGCATCCGTGGTCACAGTAGCAACGGGTTGGCGAGGAAGGAAGGGTGTTCCTGTCGTCAGTTAATTGGGCTGAATCCACCAACGAAGGTCCTTTTTGCAAGATTCCGTTATGAGAATATGATGAGACAGAGGCAGTTGTTGAAGAGAGCACTGGGGGAAAAAAGAAGCCATTGAAGAATTTGCATATGCAATTTGGCTAGCGGAACTAGATTTATGGTAGAAATCATGGTCCCTAAAAGTTTCAGCACTGTCTTGGCCTTGACGTTTTGTTGAGGAAGTAAGCTGTATATCTGTTGTCTGAGATTTTGAATTCTGTCTGCAGGAAGACAAGCCATCATGGCGACTGTGTCTATTTCTGCACCTATAAAAGTCACAAATTGAGAGGGCAACAAGGCAGACTTTTCCCAATTTATCATAATTCCTAGATGGGTAAAGAGGTGGATGGTTGAATCCCTGGCTTGTAGGAATAGGTGCCTGGTGGTGGCGGTCAGGAGCGAGTCGTCCAAGGACAGAAACACTTGGAATCCATGACGTCTCAAGTGAGCTGTCACTACTACCATGCATTTGGTGAACACCGTGAGGGCTGTGGTGAAACCAAAGGTCAGAGCATGAAATTGGTAATGACTGGCTCCCAGCCGGAAGCGTAAATGACTCCTCGATCCTCTGTCCATTTTGATGTGGTAGTATGCATCTTGAAGGTCTATGGAGCACATCCAATTGTCTTTACCTAATAGAGGGAGTATAGACAGCAGGGTTACCATTCAGAACGTGGACTTCTTTACTGATTCGTTTAGTTTGCTAAGGTCCGAAATGGGCCTCCAGTCCCCTGTTTGTTTTGGCACTAAAAAGAATCTGGTGTAAGTTCCAATTCCTATCTGGTCTGCGGGGATGGTTTGGATGACTCTCTTTGAAAGCAACTTTTGAAGTTTTATGGTTGCTTGATCCTTCTGATTGGGTGGAACACCTGGGATCCTCTTGGGGGTGTGAGGTGGAAGAAAGAAGGGTATGGAGTATCCTCTGGTGATTATTATTTGTATCCACTTGTCTTGGGTGATGTTGAGCCAGGCTTCTGGATACAAAGATAAGTGACCCCTGACTGGCTCCAGCGAAGCGCAGTTGAGCCCCACATCAGGAGTGCTGATAGGGATGGCCACGAAAAGAATTGCGGCCACCCTGGCTTTGTGGACCCCCCTGTCTCTAGGGTGACGTCTACCATTAGCTCCTCCTCCCCTGCCTCTGAAGGAGGAATCACCCTGTGTGTCCGGGAAAAATCTCTGGGATTTCTTGAACCACATTTTCCTGCCTCTCTGACCCTTGGAGTATAGTCTAGAAGGGACGGTAAAACGTACTCCCACGGCAGAGAGAGTTTTCCCTTCCTGTTTGCACCTGGTGAGTGTATCTTTTACCTTTGACCCAAACAAAGAGGAACCATCGAAGGGGGGCATTGGTAAAAGTAGATTTAAAGGGCTCCGCAAAATTACATAAGCACAACCAGGAGTGTCTCCTAAGGGAAACCCCTGAACCCGCTGCCCTACTCGGTCCATCTGCTGCATAGGAGATCAACCTCATGAAGGAATTAACAATGGAGTTTAAGGTAGACAACTGAGCAGTAACTTTCTCAGGGACTCCTTCAGTTGATGTACCTTGGAGAGAATCTCCTAGCTCCTTTAGGAGATCTCTTTGAAGCCTAGTAAAATGTGTGAGCTAATTCAGCGATCTGAGAGTAAAAGCCACTGAAGAGAAGATACGCTTCCCGTATCTATCCATCATTCGAGACTCCTTGTTCGGTGGATGGACAGATGTAGAAGTCTCCGCTAGTTCCTTCTTTGTGGCTGCTGCCACCACATGGCATCTACAGGCACACCTTTGGTCAAGAACTCTTTCTCTTTGGGGGCTGATAGAAATTTGTCCGGTCTTCTGGGGACTGGTTCCACAGTATCAGGAGTTTCACACACCTTTCGACTATCTAGGTCCAGGAGCTCATCAAAAGGTGGAGACACCCAAGAAGCTGAAGGTTGAGACCCAAAAGCCTTCAGGTACACTGACTCTTCATCAGAAGGGGTGACAGTGGGCCAGCTGCCTCTCTGCTTTAGGATCTCTAAGATATCTGCAAAGGAGACATCATCAGAGGATGACCTAGGAGGACCCTTCTGACTCCATGAGGTCAGTGTCCAAGGTGATGGACTCATCTGGGGAATCTACACGTTTCCTCTTGCATGTCCTGTTCCAAGGGGGGCTCCTCAGAAGGGTATTCTGGGGAGGTCTCGAAAGACTGGGGGCCACCCAGCGGGTCTCTGCTGTCGAGAGAGAGATGGTGCTGAGACAGAGGTCAGTGCTTGAGGGGGAAGAGTACTGGTACCCTTGTGTGGAGCTGACGACCAAGACAGCATAAACAAAAAATTAGTACAAACAAACACCCTGTCTCTGTGAAAATTTTAAAAAGGAAGGAATAGCCATAACAGCCTGAAGTTCAGAAACTCTCTTGGCAGAATTTAGAGCCCAAAGCAGAACTGTCTACAAGTACAAAAGTGCAAGGAAGCTGAACTATCAGATTCCAAAGGAGCCTGAGTCAATTTTTCAAGTACAAAACTGAGATCCCAAGAAAGTGGAATAGGCTTTCTTGGAGGCCTGACATGAAGGGCAACTATAAGAAATTGCATGACTTCAAACTGAGAGGCCAAATGGGGATTCAAGTGCAGACAAGCAGAGATTACTGACGGATGAACTTTAACTGAAGAATATGCCAAGCCAGAATGGAGGGGATCACGGAAATAAGAGTGAACTAAGGGGAACCTCCATTGAAAAGGGAGCCTGATGGCAAGAAAATCTTTTCCATTTATACATGATTTTCATGTAGTGGGTTTCCTGGCCTCTTGCAGAAATCGAAGCAAGTTCTCATAAAAGAGATGCCTAAAAGGCAACAAAACCCTATCGCCTACAGTGTTATTTAAAGAGTGAACAGGTGAGAATCGATAAGAGATCCCTCGTCTTGTATGAGAAGATCCACCCAATGAGGCAATATGTGGCGATGCTCCCTTCCCAAATGATATAGAAGGGCGAACCAGTGCTGCCTGGGACAAAATGGAATAAAAAACAAGATGTTGGGACAGTCCTGCTTGATCTTGTGCAGAACTCGTGGCAGCTGAGGAAGGGCAGGAAAGGAATACAGAAACATTCCTTTTTCAAAGAAAAAGACAGTGTGACCACTTTCCAAGTCAAAGGACTTGGTACTCTCAAACAGAATAGAGGAAGTTGTATGTTCAGAGGGGAGGCAAAAAAAATCTACCTGAGGAATATCCCACCAATGGACTATGTCCAGAAACACTTCTCTGTGAAGTATCCATTTATGAGCCTGTGTTCTGGACCTGCTCAGACAGTCTGCCGTTAAACTATACTCTGAATAAATGTAAACTGCCTGAAGAGTCAACTCATAATTGATAACCAGGTCACAGGCCTGAGGAGCTAATCTGCAAAGCTGATAAGACCTTATACCCCGCTGCTTGTTGATATACCACATCACGGTGGTATTGTCAGTGAAGATTTCAGGGGAGCAGTGAGAAAAAGGAATGAAAGGCCTGTAGAGAAAGAAGTAGACCCTCATCTCTTTTATGCTGATATAGTCTGACCTTTGATGATGAGGCCAGAGACACTGAACTTTCAGTGATCCACAAAAGGCACCCCCCACCCCAGGTCTGAAACATCTGTGAACAGTTCTTGGGAAGGAATTGAAGTCTGAAATTGCAGTACTGGATTGAAAGAAATGTTCTGAATCTACCAGTGGAGCTCAAGTTTGAGACAAGGAAGTAAAGGAACAGGGAACTCCAAGGGGTGGCAATGTTGAAGCCACACCAACTTGAGGTATCAATGAATCTTCCTCATATGAAGCCTGGCAAGCCGAAGCATGGGAGACCATAAACCTTAGAATCCTGAGAAATTCCCTGGCTGTGACAGAGGACTAAGGAAGAAGACACTGGAAGAAGGCTGTCATAGACAAAATCTTGAGAATAGGAAGAGAGGCCAACATGGGAATGGTCTGAATTCTGCAACAGAGAAAGATTTGATTCTGGGAGGGAGAAAGTACCTATTTCTTGAGATTGATGATGAACCCCGGACATTGTAAAATACAAGTGATAGAGTGAAGATCTTGCAGAAGACTGCTGGGAGAAGAAGCCTGAAGAAGCAAGTCAACTAGATAAGTAAATATCTATATCCCTTGACGCCTGCACAAGGCAATGACAGGAATGAGGCATTTGGTGAATACCACTGGGATGGAAAAAAGATCAAAGGACAAAGTAGAGAACTGAACATAAGAGACAGAAACAGAGAAATGCAAAAAATTTCTAAAGACAGGGTGAAAAGCAAGCATGAAGATAGGGATCCTTGAGAGACTAAGAAGGCCTGGGAGAGGAGAAGAGGAGGAGGAAACAAACTCTGAAGGGACAGTACCCTGAAAAACAGGACCTTGAGAAAAGTGTTGAGGAGAGAGAGAGGTCCACAACTGGTCTCAAAGTTCCTCCTTCCGAGGAGCCAAAAATATCTTGGATTAACTTCCCACTTAGGTAGGTAGAACAGGCTGAATGGTGCCCTGATCCAAAAGGGACTGCAAAACCTCTGGGAAAAGACGTTGATTAAGGGAGGCTGTGGAATGCCTAATGAAATACCCCTGATGAATGACAGCAACCAAGTGTCTGAGATGATCTACTGCAATTTGGAAGAGACAGGGGGACCTGGCCAAGGGGAAGAGGAGACAAAATTTCAAAAAGACAGGCTTGTCTTAAAAGGAAGGCTTCTGAGATGTAGGAGTCTGAGCGGACCTATCAGGAGGAATACATCTGGACCTCTTACTTTTGGGAGGTGAATGAGTCTGCCTATGGACAAAGGCAGATTCAGAAGGGTAATTCCTCTTAAATTTGTGTATATGGGAGACAAGAATATGCCTCAGATCTGGCATGGCCTCATCCTTATTCTGGAGACATGAACAGGTCATCATAAGCTCTCTAAAAAAAAGATTTTTATTACTCAGAGGAACATCCAAAAGGTTAGTTTTAATATCATCAGGCAAAGCCTGAAGATGAAGCCAAGAATATCACCTCATCACACAAACAAATGCGGCAACCTTGGGAGAGGCATTAGCTGCATTGTAACTGCATTTTATAGTGACGAGTGGCCTGGGAAGTGTACCCAAGCAGGAAAAGGGCTGAAGCTGAAGCTTTCCCTCCTGAATCAGGAAGATCAGGCACAACCTTAGCTACCTGAGAAGGGACAGCCAAAGAATAACTGGTCATAAGGGTTTGGTAATTAATAACCTGAGATGACAAGGTGGCAGCAGTATCAATGTTTTCTACCCAATCCTTAACAGAAGGAAGGAGCTTAGATGAAGGCAAATGTTTAGAAGGTTTACCTGTTGAGAGTGAAGCCACAGAAGGGTCAGCAGAAGGATGCAAATAAAAATGTGCATCTTGTAGAACCTATTAGGTTTCCTATGGATGACGGCTTACAGTCAGGAGGTACAGAGGCAGCAAAAAGGTGTCTAAAAGAGCTGCCAACATAGCAGGAACTGCAGATGGCTTAGAAGACTCCATCTGTAAAAGCTCATAGCATCTCTTTTGGATGTCAGAGACTTGGGAGGAATCACACATGAAGTACTCCATCATATGAGCAATAGTATCTGCAAAGGATAATTCTTTCAAGGGGCAATCTTGGCTCAAATAATTCTCTTCCTCTGAGCCATAGTCTACAGGAGAAGGAATATGAAAAAAGTATGCAAGGGATTCCACCCCAGAATCTAGGTCCTCATCTGAGAAAAGTGGTTCCCTTGTACTCTTAACAGGCATGGAAGACCAGGGAGGAGCAAGGACTGACGTCCCTTTCAAAAGGCCATCAAGGCACTGAACAAGCCTTGAGCAAAATCCTGCTATTCACAATGGAATCTTTAGCAATTGGGGTAATATGCTTGTTTTTTTTTGTTTTCTCTTAAGCATGACATCCACCCTAACAACCCTCAGCGGCTCAGTCCATTGGCGAGATTCAATGATTGTAGTAGGAATCTCTTCCCAGACTAAGATTTGAGGAATCCCCCTCAGCCCCTTGGAAATAATCAGCCATGGTTCCCCCTCAACATCTGGAGCAGATGTTCAAAAAGTCTCAGAAGACATGCAAGACCTCAGATCAATGCTGGTCTCTGACAAGTTTGTGGCATAGGAATCCAGTGCAAGCACCAGATACTCTTCGGGTCTTTCACTAGCTTCTATAAAGTCATCCATTAGAGGCTGGACAACAACCAGGTGATCAGGCCTAGACGTTTTGGCCTTCTTCTTGGAAGATATCTGTCCCTTAGGATGGGAGATTCTGTTACAGCCCCCTGAGCCAACAATTTAAGCCAAGTGCACATCCAGGCGTTTCTGCAGTTACCTCTTGTTAATGCCTCTAGGCATCAATTGCTGCTTGTTCATATCTGCATTAGTAATTAGCCCTCAATTGTTGACTGTTCATATTTTCATTAATAATTCCAAAACCATACTGCATACAAGGCATCAAAAGATTTCATTTTAAAGCATACATGATGGCAAACACACTCACATTGATATTTGATCTCTGTCTAATGCAGCTAAAGAGGTATTGAATATTATTTGTATACTGTTTATTTGTATTGTAATCATTTTCATATTTCTCAACATTCAAGTAACACAGAAATGCAAAGCCTCATATGAAAGCTCACAGCTGTATGAAGAAAATCCTGGTGGCAGTATGTACCTTCTTTGAATGGTTACTGTGATATCATAAGCTGTTTATACAACACTACAAGCATTACAAAATTAATATTCACTAGCTTTATTCTAATGTAAAGGTTAATTTATCCTGAATAGTTTTCCATTTACAGTTTTCTAGTAACACTTATGGTTCCAAAGATATGAATATTTGTTTGAACTGTAAGGTGATAATTTCATTTTTTAAAGGCTCAATCCACACCCACTGGGAGTTAAAGGTACATACTCAAAAAGAGCTGTAATGAAGAGAATGAGTTAACACATTTTTCTCAAGGTACATGGAGACGGAAGATAAGTGACTATGGAGGGTCTCAATGACAAAGGCTTAACAGACAGAGCACTGTGTATGATCGTGAGAAGCAGTAGGCAAAAAAAGATGGGACGTGATGGTCTTTATGGGGAATCCCACACTGACATTTTCCCTTCTTGGATGATATGAATACAAGAAACAACAATACTGAGAAACAATAGAGAAGAAATCCCAATGGGGCACTTATCTGAAGATGGTTTGGTAACTAGCACAGCAGACGGGTTTTCAAACTGACAATTGTTAATGGTGTTCAGAATGGCGGCAGAGAAGTTCTCATTATTTGCAACCATACATTACCTTGCTGCCCTATGTGGGGAGCATACATGTGACGTACGGCTCCTCTAAAATCTAAAGGTTTAGGTATACCTACCAGACATTCGGCTATCCTCAGCAAGAGAACCCATGACTGAAGAATACAGCAACAGTGATATGGAAGGACTTCCAATGTTACCTGGGCCAAAAGTGAGTAACCACAATGATTTTTGGAGGGTCCTATTGAATCTTCAGAATTACCACTAGTATCAGTAGAAAGGGCGGAAATACATAAAGGAACATCTTGACCAAGAGAATGAAAATGTTTTCATTTTCCAGGGTTGCTTGCAAGAAGCCCTGGAGCAGGACTTGTTCAGTTGTCTGTTTTGAAAGGAGGCAAATGGATTTATTTGAAGTGTTCTCTACAACTGGATCAACTCATCATCCTTGTTCAGTTTCCATTCTCGAGGGTCTGTCCTGGTCCTGATCAGCTTTTCTGCCACTATATTTTGTTCTGACAGAATGAAAGATGTTTGGAGGATTAAGGAATGCTGTAGAGCTACTTACCAAGAAATCACAGCCAGCCTACATGGAGGATACAATCTGGTGCCCCCTTCTTATGTACAACATCACTGGGGTTTTGTTTGTAAGCATCTGACGCTGTCCAGGGGACCAGTGATGATGAATATATTTTAAGGCAAGGATCACTGCCAGCATTTCTTTGACATTTATGTGCTTTGGTCTGTCTGAGGAATTCTACAGGTCTTGCACCTTTACCCCTATAGAAACTTCTCCCCAAGCACATTTTGAGGCATTTGTAGTTACAGATTGATTGCTAACGTGATTAATTCAGAGCCATTTGTTGTCTCCACCAGTGCAGTTCCTTTTTTTTTTTTACAAAGCCAAAAACTGGAATCTGAAATTCTAAAGAAAGAAGTTGTTGGGTCCATTTTGTTTTTTTTTTTTTTTACAAACCATTGAACTTTTCTCATATGTGACCTGGTGAGTGGAATCATGAGAATCGCAGGGGCCATGAATGCTAGAATCCAGAGATATTCTCTTGAGGACGTCTGAGACAAATTGGAGCCCAGCAAAGTTTCTAAATAAAAATCCACCTTCTCATGTATAAGAAAAGCCTTTTGCTGAGAAGTGTCTACAAAGCAGCCCAGAAACACAATCCTGTGTGATGGGAGTCAAGAAGGAGTTTTGTACATTTACCTGGAATCCCAGATTAGTAAGAACAGATGACAATGAAAGCTAGGTACTCACCATAACTATGCATCTGTATCTGTCTTGTCCATTTTCATTCTTATTCAACAAATGGGTTTTGGATCCAACCTTGGATCTGATTCGACCGTTTTCTCTTAGATTCTTGGATCAGACTCTCAAGCTGCTCCCTTTCCCTGTAATGCCCCTTACCCCACATTATCTAATATCAAGTTTGCTGCTGCTAAGTATGCCTTAGGGCATAAGTAACCATAGTAATAATAATAAGAAACAATAATAGGTACAGAATAGAGGCTCAAATTGGAAGCAATGGCTCCAATGCACCTTGTCAGTCACTTCCAAAGGATACGGCTAAGGATAGGGGTAAGGAGGGTGGGAAGCTGAGGAAGAATGACAGTGGACAACACAGATGCATGGCTATGGTGAGTACATAAACTTTAATACTTGTAATTTTCATTAATTCCTTAACAAATGTGACAGAGTCCCCAGCTACGATAATGGCCTTCATGGAGGAATGTTCCATAGAACCACAGAACCAAATGCAGCCCTCTTTCTGGAGATATCATCAAACTTGCATTCAGCAATAAAAGTATGAGAATTGGATCAAGTGGCTGCAGCACAAATATCATCAGTGGAAGTCCTGATGCAAAAAGCAGATGTAGCCATGGATCTAGTTGAATGATATTTTAGAGGTCTGGGTAAGGACAATCCAACAGAGAACAGACAAAGGAAATACAATCTATTATCCATCTGGCTAAAGTAACTTCGGATCCTGGTTTTCCCAGCTTGTTTCTAGCAAAGGAAACAAACAGTTGATCGGTTTTCCTAAAGTCTTTTCTGTGGAGGTAAAAACGAAGCTGTCTATGTACATCTAAAAGATGAAGCATCTATTCTCCTTTATTGTCAAATTTTGGAAAGTAGAGTGGCAAATTTTATACCTGACTCAGAGACAACTTTTGGCAAAAAGGAAGGGTCTGTACATAAAGTCACTCTATCTTTGTGAAAAATCAAATATGGTGGTTTTGAAGAAAGTGTCTGGAGTTTAGAACCTCACTTCACAGATCTAACACAAGAAACATTGTTTTCCAAAAGAAGAATTTTTGGTCTAACTTAGCCGAAGGCTCAAAAAGGGAAGTGAATTAAAGTTTGCAATAGGACATTAAGATCACAAGGAGGAGTAGAATCTTTTATCGGAGGTTTGAGCAAAAGGTAAGGAATGCCCTACATATTTTAGAAGAGGCTAGCAAGGAACAGTTATGTCCTATGTGGTAATATGAGATGGCTGCAAGCTGAATTTTTAAAGGTGGAGAAACTGGTGCCACCTTGGAAAACTGAAGCAAGAAAATCTAACACAACAGGAATTGGAGGGGTGAAAGGATCCAACTTTCCCTGTTCTGCCCAATAGGAAAATCTCTTCTATTTACACTTATAAATTTTCTCATAGAAGGTTTCTGGGATGAAAATAAGATTTGGTGAAGAAGAGAGGAAAGCCTGGACTGTCTAGCTATCATTGGAATTGCAGAAGCCATGCGGTCAGTCTGAGGCCTTGAATGTCCAGATAAATCACCCCTGATGGATATGATAGTAGATCTGGACTGCGGTCCAGTGTCCAAGGTGGACATAGGAAATGAGACCATAGGAACAGGAACCACACCTCCCATGGCCAGAAAGTGGCAATGAGGTTTAACTTGCTCTTCAACTGTTGTGCTTTCTGGAGAAATTTGAGTATTAAGGAGAGGGGAGAATAAATGTACAGGAGACCGGAGGGCCAAACGTGGAGTACAGATTATCTCAGTGACTCCTCCCTGAGGTGGAATTAGGGCAAAGAACCTGTTGCACTTCTTGTTGAAGGGACAGGCAAAAAGGTAGCAGCAAGGTTCACCCCAGTGATGAAAAATCATTTCCATTACTGCATGATTGAGAGACTAATCATGCGGCATCAGGATGGTTCTGCTGAGCTTGTCAGCCAAAACACTGGATTTTCCTAGTATGTGCATTGCTACAAGAAAGCGATTGGAAGAGATAGCCCACTGTCTGACTCTCAGTGATTCTCAGCAGCGGGGGGTAAGATCTGGCTCCCCCTGTTTGTTGATGTACAAAAGCACTGACATATTGTCTTTATAGACAGCAACTGTCCTTTGAGGGAGAGAGTTCTGAAAGCCCAGCAATGCTAACAGTACCACTGTCTTCTCTAAAACACTGACATGCAATTTGGCCTGTTCTGGGGACCATGTACCTTGAACAGTCCATCCCAAAAAATGCCATCCCTCACCCCACTTGGGAAGCATCTGTGGACAACGTGGCCTTTGGGGGAGGAAAGATAAAAGGACGTCCTTGACAAACCTCATTGGACTGCATCCACCTATGTAGGAAGTCTTTGCAGGCTTGCAAAATTCTTATAGGATGTCTCAAAGGATGCCAAAGCATTGGCCACTGTACTGCCAAAGTCCATTGAAGAACTCTCATGTGAAGGCAAGCTGTAGGTAATAGGGAGATTGTGGCAGCCATCAAACCTAAGCCTTGAAGAACCAATCTTACTGGAGGAGAGGGATACTCCAGAATCTGTCTGACATGCAACCTTAGGGTATGAACTCTGTTTTGGGGTAAAAACGTGAACTGACTTGACAATGTTTAAGTGAGAGCCTATAAACACAAAGACTTGAACTGGCTGAAGATGGGACTAGGAAAAATTGACAGTGATCCCTAAGAATAGACACAACTGGAGTAAGTAATCCCCAGCCTTCTCTAGGAGATGCTTGGTTGGTGTGGAAAGGAGCCAGTCATCTAAATAAGGAAACACTCAGAATCTGTGCAGTCTGAAATGAGCTGCCACCACTACCATGCATTTGGTGAACACCCTTAGGGCTGTAGTGATACCAAAAGGCAGGGCTCTGAACTGGTAATGACTGTCACCCAGCCAAAAGGGCATATATCTTTGAGACCACTTGTTTATTTTGACATGATAGTACGCATCTTGAAGATCTATAGAGCACATCCAGTCATCCTGCTGTAGAAGAGGCAGAATGGACTGAACTATGACCATATGGAACTTGGAGTTCTTCACAAATTGATTTAGATGACTGAGATCCACAACAGGTCTCAGGTCCCCAGTTCTTATTGGCACTAAAAAGAACCCAGTGCAAATTCTGAATCCTGATTGGTCTGGTGAGACCTCTTGGAGGACCCTTTTTCTAGCAGCTTTTGAATTTCTAGAGCTGCCAACTCCCTCTGATAGGGTGGAACATCAGGGAGATGTCTGTTATGTGAAGGGCTTTGTAAAATGGGAATGAAATATCTTCTGAATATGACCCTTTGAACCAAAGAAACTCTTGTGATAGCTGTCCAAGCACTTAAGTACAAGAAGCAGCACCCGTGACTGCCTCCAGAGAAGAACAGTTGGGCAACCTTTCAGGAGTGCTGAAAAAGGCTCTGTCCACGAAAGAGTCTTGGGACCCTTGATTCTGTGGGCCCCCCTCTGTCATGAGGATGGTGTCTTCCATTATTTCCCCCGCTGCCTCTGGGAGAAAAATCCTCACGTGACTCTTGAAAAGGTCCTTGAGATTTTCTGAACCACATTTTCTTACCACTACATTGATTCATGTAAAAAGATCTCTGCAAGGTCAAGAAATGGATTCCAATAACAGACAAGATTATCCCATCTTGCTAACCAAAGAAAAGTGCGTCTTTAACTGTGGGCCCAAACAGGGAAGCTTCATCAAAAGCCAAAACAAACAAGAAAGTAAATTGCTCAATAAAAGCAGCCAAAACCAAAAGAAAAATAGAGCAATTCCAACAAGGCACGACTCCACTGGTATTTTCCACATGAACAAGCTTTATTGAAACACACTTTCTTCAGAGTAAAACCATAAACGCTGTTATCACTACAGATGCGTTTTCATCCTCTAATGACTTCCTCAGATGAAACAGAAATGCATACCTTTTACAATTCTTCCCCTAAAATACCCTCCACTTAATACTGCTATCCAATTGGTGTATATTCTTAATGTGGTCACATGTACTTAATAGATGTTCAGCCCTATAAAACTTTTTTTTTAAATTCCTTTAAAGCAGTCCTTTAAAACAGTTCTAAACACATACATACATACATATATAAATATCAAAATATCCACAATACCTTCTCTAAACTCTAATAGATATAAATATAAATACAAATAAGGTTTAATGTTATACATGTTAAAAACCTTCTAAAACAAACTTTTCTTCCATACAATAGCACCATCTTGTGTCCAAAGAAAGAATTAAAATCCTATACAGGTGCTTTTTAGATAAATGGTTCAAACAGTAATATAGTAAAAGACATACATTTAATTATTTTTTATTTATTTATTTTACATTTGTTGACTGGGCTAGTCTAGCTGGATACATGTCATTTTCAGTAGAGGCCCAGGGAGATAAGCTCCAAACATAAAAACATTACAAAAGTAGAAATTACAAAATAGAAATTACAAAATAAAAATTCACTACTTACACTGAATAGCTTTCATGTGGAGATACATTTTCTTTTTTCTCTTTTTTAACCAGAATAAATTATTGCACATACACTTTTGACGTTGCAGTCCTTAGTTTTGTCCTAAGGTAAAAAGTATTAAATTTTTTTAAAGTTAATATACATAAAGGGGTACATTTTTCCAAAGTCACTAGAGCTTTGCAGCCCTTAACTTTAAAACTGGAGCTAGAGAGACTGCATCATTCAGACCTGGAAATCTAGTAGCTTCCAGGGATAGTTGCCACAGTAGTTCTTTGTATTCAGTGGAAGTCTCCCATGGACCTCCTCTTATGTCCTTTGGAATTACTTCCAATACAAAGAATTTGAATTTACCTTCTTGACAACTTATTGTGTGTCTGTAAAGAGCATTCTTGGTACATTTTGTTCTAATTTCATAGTTATGCTCATAGATTCTGTTTTTTTAACTTTCTTTCAGATTTACCTACATAGAATGCTTCACAATGGTCACAAAGCCCTATGTACACTATACCACTAGTTTCACAATTTGCATAGTCCCTACTACTAATAAGTCAATACTACTACTAACCAGAATAGTGTCCCTCATATAAATATACAGACACTGGGAGCATTGTCCACATTTAAAGGTCCCTACTTTACCCTTTTTATGCTTAAGGCCATCTTTTTTGCCTTCTAATATAGCCTTTAGACTTATATCCCTTCTGTATGTGCATCTTAAAGGGTTATCGAAAATTCCCTCCAAGTCTGATAGTTCACCAAATCTACTCCATTCCTCTAACAATTTTCTTATTCTTACTGCGTCTCCATTATAATCTGTCACAAAATTTCTTTCACCTTCAAAATTCACTGTTTTACCCTTTTCCTTACTAAGCCCTGTTTTGTCCCCCGACATGGGTTTAAATCTATCCTGCCTTCCTTCTCTAACTTCTTTTTCTATGTTTTTTATAAATTCGTTGGGGTAACCTCTTTCTATAAACATTTCATTCAATGTTTTGCATTTTACCTCAAAATCACATTCTCTGGATGTCATACGACTACCCCTAACATATTGTCCCTTAACAATTCCTTTTTTCTGATGTAGGGGGTGTGCACTATTGCATGCTAAATATTAATTTGAGAAAGTTTCTTTCTGATATATCTTTGAACTGAAAATAGCTTCACATTTCTTAATAGAAATGTCCAGATATTCCAATTCTTGTATGTAAAATTTAAAAAAATCAGTTGATTCTGATATATAAACATTTCATTCAATGTTTTGCATTTTACCTCAAAATCACATTCTCTGGATGTCATACGACTACCCCTAACATATTGTCCCTTAACAATTCCTTTTTTCTGATGTAGGGGGTGTGCACTATTGCATGCTAAATATTAATTTGAGAAAGTTTCTTTCTGATATATCTTTGAACTGAAAATACCTTCACATTTCTTAATAGAAATGTCCAGATATTCCAATTCTTGTATGTAAAATTTAAAAAAATCAGTTGATTCTGATATATAATTTAAAAATTCAAAAAACATGCTTTCAGAGCTTGTCCATAAAAAACACGTCATCCAGGTAGCGCTTGTACAGTTTCCAGCATTTTACATAGTTGGAATTTATAATGTATTTTTCCTCACCCAAATTGAAATTATGTTGGCGTACATAGGGGCACACCTTGCCCCCATCGCTACTCCCTGTATTTGTTTAAAAAACTCCCCTTCATAATGTATAAAATTATTTTTTAAAACCAATTCCATCAAGGTTAAAATAAGATAAAAGTCTCAGTTGTTAAACTTACCATACTTAATTAGGGCTTCCTCAAACCATTCCATTCCTTCATCATACGGTATTGATGAGAATAAGTCAATTATGTCAATAGTTATAAAAAATAATTTTCTCATCATATAAATCATTTGTTATACTACGTAATAAGTCCCAAGAATCTTTTACTACACCCTGGCTCCCTAGCATCATGTCTTTAAGCTTAGTGTCCAACCATCTGGCCAAAGGTGCTGCTAAAGTCCCTTCTGATGACACTATAGGTCTCATAGGTGGGTCTTCTATGTCTTTGTGCACCTTTGGAATCCCAAAGATGGTAGGTATTTTTGTTTTTTCTACGTACAAAAACTTAAAAGTTTCTATACTTATTAGTCCTTCCAACAGTAGGTAATTTAAAATTAAATAGATTTTTCTATTACCTATATTTATTTCATTAACTGAGACTCTGCCATATCTATTTGTGTTCTCCAATATGTCCATCATCTTACCTTCACACACCATTTGGTCCATAAGCACCGTCCCCCCCCCCCCCCTTTATCTGGTCTCATCACTCTTAAGGTAGTATCATCTTTCATTTTGTTTAATAATTTGTTTTCTTCCTTTGTTGTGTTGTACCCTATCCTTATCTTAGAAAGTTCTGATCTTATTTTTCTCTCCATTATTACCTCAAAAATTTTTAATTGTGGGTGTAGGGGTAGATTAAATGTGCTTTTCCTTCTTAATTCCTCCATGCCTCGTGAGTTTGCATTCTGTCCCTTAAAGAAAAGCTCAATGTTTTTCTTCCTCAAAGATAATTTCAAGTCAAATAATACTTTACCTATATCCGCTTTTCTTTTAGGTACAAATTTAAAGCCCTTAGATAATAATGAGAAATGCGTTTCATTTACTTCCTTATTACTGTAGTTATATATATCATACCCTTTATAACTATATTTGCTACCTTCACAGATAATAGTTTCATCCATGCAGGGAGTATTCACCTGTTCTACTGTTTGTATCTGTTGTTGTTGCTGCCCCCCCCCCCCGTACCCCCATACTGGTAGTTTTTTTGATAGTTGTTCTTTATTCTTTCTGATCTCCTTAGAGGGGGGGGGGGTATTCTGAGGAGTCATTAATATTTTCTATCTGTTCTGATACATCCTGCCCATCCGCATCCAAGAAAGGGGGCTGTCTCCAACCTTCCTCATACCTACTATTGTACCTTTTACTAATAAACTCCCTCGGTCTAGGGTAACTAACCTTGTCTTTGTATTCTTTAACATCTGCCTCAATTTTCCTACTTTTCCTTTTGTAGCCATTTCTTATTTTAACTTAAATTTTATTTAATGTACCATAATACTTTCTCTTCCCATCCTCAATCGAAAACATGAGGTCATTAGTAATTTTATGGTTGATTTCATCTATTCTACCATACAAACCCTCCATTTCTCTTTCATTTTGTCTCATAATTAACTTAATTATTTCAAGCCCACAATTGTCAAAAACGAATAATAAATCTTTATGAAATTCACTACCTTCTTTTACTTTATTAGGGTACTTATGCACTCTTAGCCATTTTGGTACTATCTTTAATCTAAGACAAAGGTATGCATTTTCCATTTCCATATTCTTATATTTAAACATTAATTCATCTAACAAGTTAACATTGTGCTCATATGTTAAGTTTCTATCCATTTCAGAATTTGAAGACATTTTATTTCTTTCATTAAAACAGTATTTTAACTGCACCAAAGTCTTAAAATCAGTTTTGTACCTTTGTCCATTATGATTTTGTCCATTAGTCATGTTTAAGTTGTTGTTATGTCCTACTACATCCCCTTGCACTTCGTTTGTCCTATTGCTCAGAAAAATAGTAAGAATCCCATCACATTCAGCTCCTATGTCCTTTGCAGGTTTATGCCCATTGCTAACGCCAAGTTCCGTTGTCAAAATCACTTTTTTCGTGCCGTTTTCGCCTCTACCAAGCATTTCCTGGTTCCCCGGTGGGCGTGACGCCGCCGGGAGTAATGATTGACATGTAGTCGTTAACAATTCGATCAGTTGCGTTAATTGGTCCATCATTCTGTCAATCTTGTCCAAATCACCGCCTCTTCCTGGATTAACTTGTGAAGATGTCGACGCCTCTTCCATCCCACAAAACAATGACTCCAACAGCCAAAACAAACAGGAAAGTAAATTGCTCAATAAAAGCAACCAAAACCAAAAGAAAAACAGAGCAATTCCACCAAGGCATGACTCCACTGGTATTTTCCACACAAACAAGCTTTATTGAAACACACTTTCTTCAGAATAAAACCATAAACGCTGTTATCACTACAGATGCATTTTCGTCCTCTAATGACTTCCACAGATGAAACAGAAATGCATACCTTTTACAATTCTTCCCCTAAAATACCCTCCACTTAATTAATACTGCTAGCCAATTGGTGTATATTCTTAATGTGGTCACATGTACTTAAACAGATGTTCAGCCCTATAAAACTTTTTTTAAATTCCTTTAAAAAAACAGTCCTTTAAAACAGTTCTAAATACATACATATATAAATATATAATTATTAATATATAAATTATTGCACATACACATTTGATGTTGCAGTCCTTAGTTTTGTCCTATGGTAAGAAGTATTACATTTTTAAAAAAATAATAATTCTGGTTAAAAAAAGAGAAAAAAGAAAACGTATGTCTTTTACTATATTACTGTTTGAACCATTTATCTAAAAAGCACCTGTATAGGATTTTAATTCTTTCTTTGGACACAAGATGGTGCTATTGTATGGAAGAAAAGTTTGTTTTATAAGGTTTTTAACATGTATAAAATTAAACCTTATTTGTATTTATATTTATATATTTATATCTATTAGAGTTTGGAGAAGGTATTGTGGATATTTTGATATTTATATATGTATGTATATGTTTAGAACTGTTTTAAAGGCATTTAAAAAAAAAGTTTTATAGGGCTGAACATCTATTAAGTACATGTGACCACATTAAGAATATACACCAATTGGATAGCAATATTAATTAAGTGGAGGGTATTTTAGGGGAAGAATTGTAAAAGGTATGCATTTCTGTTTCATCTGAGGAAGTCATTAGAGGACGAAAACACATCTGTAGTGATAACAGCGTTTATGGTTTTATTCTGAAGAAAGTGTGTTTCAATAAAGCTTGTTCGTGTGGAAAATACCAGTGGAGTCGTGCCTTGGTGGAATTGCTCTAAGATTCATCGAAAGGAACATTGATGAATGAGGATTTAAAAGGCTCCGCAAAAATCACACAATCTCATCCAGACATGTCTCCTCATAGCTATGCCTGAACCAACAGCCATGCGGAATCTTCAGCTGTGTGAGACATTAACCTCATGAATACATTTGATACAGATTGTAGGGTGGCCAGTTGAGAGGAATAACTTTTCCTCTGCTGACATGGAGCTCGGGGGTAGACTTAGAGAGTCCCTTTATCAAGTCCCTCTGTAACCTAGTAAAGTGTGCCAGGTAGTTAAGTAACTACAAGACAAAGGTCACTGAAGTGTAAATGCACTTTCTATATCTGTCCAATGCCCTAAATTCTCTACTAGGAGGATGGAGAGTGGAGTTCTGTTCAGCTAGTTCCTTTTTGGTGGCTGCCGCAACAACCATAGCACCTACAGGGAATCCCTTACTCCAAAGTGCCTGTCTTTAGGGGTTCCAATGATCTTGTCTGGTTGATGAGGGACAGGCTCTACAGTATCCGGTTTCTTCCAGTCCTGGCAGGAGACGAGGTCTATAAGATCATCTGCCGGGGGTAACCCAAGACTTAGATGGGCCAGACCCAAAGGGTTGCACAAACACCAATTACTCTTGGGAACAACTTTAGGAGGACCAACCACCTTTTTGGCCCAGGAGCTCTAAAATATTTCCATAGAAGACATCCATTGGTGGTGACCTTGGGAACTCTTCCCCCTCATCAAAATTGGTGTCTTCAGTCAAGGTTTCCAGAGGGGAATCTAAGTGCCTCCTCTTGCACAATCTCTTTTAAGGAACTTCTTCGGTTGGATGCTCTGGAAAGGTAATGGAAGAAATGGGAAGTTCCTGAATAGTCCCAGAGGAGTAGGGTGACGAGGCTTAGAGCTCAAATCTGATGGAGGAATGGGAATAAAATCTGAGAAAGTGAGAGTCAAAGAAGCCCTGGGATGGGAGAAAGCTCTCTCCAATACCTCAAAGGCAGAGTGATCAGGGGACACAGAAACTAACCTCACCAGAGCCAAAGCTCTTGGCTCAACTGATTCCCCAACCCTCCCGGAACTCCACTCCGAGGTGGGAGCTGGACCTGAGCTGTCCAGTGCTGAGGCGCCAAGGGTAAGTGACTAGAAAACCTCGAAGTCAAAGTCATCCCCTCAGATCCAGCACCGATGCTTTGGCTTACAGACTCATCCTGCTCAGTGGGTATCAGAGCCAAATGGGTCAGAGAAGTGGGCTCCAAGCATCCGTTGCCTTGCAGAGTTGAATAAGGTGGTATCTTCGTATCAGACACTTCAACTCTCAGTGCCGATAGCTCCGAAACTACAGGTCAGATCAGAGGAGTCACAATCACATGTGAGAGTGGTTGAAGGGTGCCCAGATGTGATGGGAGATGGAGACGGTAAAAGCCCCATCTGGATCTGTGCTCTAAGGAATTTTCTCATCATCCTGTCCACATCTGCCTCAGAAAGACTTTGGAAGGACCTGGTCAAGGAAGAGGTGCAGGAAGGATGAGACGACTTCTTAGGAGACTTGTAAAAAGGGAGATCTGAGCCTAGGAGACACCAGCTCTGGAGAAAAATGGGGCCTCTGGATCTGAGGAGATTTAGAGACTATGACTGTCAAATCCGACACTTTTTAACTTTAGGAGGTGGCTCCAAGATTGGGGGGATCTTGGAGATTGTGCAGGACAGCACTTTCTATGTTCCCTGGGTTCTGAAGATTTCTGCTTTATGGAGGGGTTTGAGCCCTTGAAGTAGACGTTGTGGAAGAGGAAGAAGCAGGTAAAAGGCCCTTCAAGACAATCTTATTACATCTGTCACTAACAGCCCTCAAGTTAAAAACAGTACAAATTTCACAAGGCACTTCTAAATGGGAAGGGCCTAAAAAATAAATGCACTCCCTGTGGGCATCAGAATTGGGAATCTTATTCCCACAGGACGTGCACTTTTTAAACCTGGTAGGCTTCTCACCCATACTAATAATAAATAGCAAACAATAAACCAGACTCTAATATCTATTCTTTTTTTTTAAACAGAAAGAAAAAAGTTTACCAGCAATGGTAACATAGACTACTTTAGAATGTAATGTAAAGAAAGAAAAGGCCAATACCAACTATGGTAAAAGAGAAATACCCTTAAAAGTTAGAGAAAAAGGTATAGAAAACTACCGGAAGCAGGAACGAGAAGAAGGGTTATGTAAAGGAGTGATTTACTAAAATGAAATGAGAGAAATTCTATTTTTTTACTCACAAAACCTATCAAAGGCAACCCACAGCTCAAGAGAACATAATCCCAACCGAATCTTTAGAGTGGCAAATGCGACCTTGGCTAATGTATCAGTAATGGGCATTAAGGGAAAAGGAAGGAGCTTGAGAGTCTGATCCAAAATCAAAAAGAAAATGGCCATGTCAGATCCGAGACCCATTCGTTGAGGAACAAATGAAAACGACAACATCAAATCTCATGTTAAAGACTTGACATCTAAGAAAAGACTCTGCAAAGATAAGTTGTAAGGAAACATGTGAATGCCATGCCATTTGCAATGCGCTATGACTGGAGCTAGAACCTTGTAAACACCACCTTTGGAGATGCAGATGAATGAAAGGGTAATGCAGATTTGCTAATACAACCCAGACATGGAGAATCTGAGAAATTTCTTGAAGTCTGTGGCTATGGGAATGTGATGATAAACGTTTCTTAGATCTACTGTTACCATGACACTCAAGGGAGGCGTGATCAGTAACAGTGTTTAAAGGGTCAACATTTTAAACTTTGGTACTTTCACACACAGATGGAGAAAGGAAAGATCCAGAATCGGTCCATAAGAAAGTACTTTCTTTGTTACCAGAAATATTCCGGAATATAAACCTTTGCCTCTTTGATCTAAATGTACTGATTCAATAACTCCCAGGATGAGTAACTAATGAAAAATCTGAGGAGGAAAAAAAAATGTTTGATTGGGAGGACTGAGGAAATCCTCTAAAAGGAGGTATTTGTATCCAGTGGCAACTGCATGCCTCCAGAACCACTCCTAGAACTCTAGTGCGTTAAAAAATCTGTTGCCAAAGGGGAATGTAAAGAGCCAGTTTCTGGGACAGATTTGGAGAGATAGGGGCAAGAGGGAGGGTATGAGGGATAGAATGCTAGCAAAATCAATCTGAGTTATCAGACTGTCCCTTTTTGGAAAAGATCTTAGTTTTTTTTTTGTTGTTCCCCTTGTGCCATCCCTTTTCTCCTTCCTGTTTGCCTACGTCAAATGTATGGGCTTGTGAATTTCCAGAAGAAGAAGCCCTGTCTCTTGTTTATGTAAGAATTACCTGACAGGGTTTCCTCATGGATTTCTTTAGTGACATTGCCCTAGGGTACGGATTTCTGAACACTAGGTTTAACAACATACAATAAGTGTCAAGCTAAGTTAAAAACATCATCCTTTCTGACAGACCCCGTGTCTTTGGATAAACAATGTCTAGCCATCTGTTTTTTCTTTACAGGTAACACCAACCAAAGACCAATAAGGAGACGGCAGTTCAGCTCCATCAAGAGGTCTCCTTCCCTGGCTTCCCCAAGAAGCATCATCCAGAGTATCACCCTGACCCAAAGAAGATGGTTTTCTCATATTCATAACAAACACTGGGTTAGCTGAATAGGACATGGCTAATCACTAGTCCATGGTGGATTGCACCACAGGAACCAAGAGAAGAAAGTGAATCGTATGAGGAACAATGACTCACTCAGAAATAGCTGAAGCACTGACAGAGCCCACAGAGGTGGCAAGGGTCCTTTATTACACTGATGCTTCTTTTTAGGTACATCAGGAGAAGAGTCAGAAATACTGGACTAAGTATATATCCTGCAGATGAGGACAATGACAGATAGCCAAGTAAGCACAGCTGGAATGAGTCAGTCAAAAGGTAAGCTGTCATGGAAGTGTTCACAAGCAGCACATATACACCTAAATGTACAAAAAAAAGGACTGGGGGTAAATGTAACAGAAAGATAGCAAAATCCGTGCCAGACATAAAGAGCTGTTTACAATGCACACTGACAGCAAAAGTAACAGCCACGTAGTCCTGAAGTGTACACGAGCACTAAATACATTTAGAATGTATTCTATTCATTTAAAACACTCCCTGACCCTTTATTTCTCACAAATAAATTAGAAGTTTATATAAACAGTACACTTTTACCACAAAAATTCCCCCTGAATTATAACATTAGCCCTTTGGTAAAATGGCTGTTCCTAACAGGAAACTTCCAATATTGTGATAAAATACGATGTTTCTTAAAGGAAAAATAGAGCTTTTAGTCACAAAATAAAACAAATCATTTTCTTAAAAGGACAAAAGTTTTGGTGTGGAAAGGCTTCCCTGTGGGGACTTAACTGCCAGAAATGAAGCAGGGCTAATTGCTGCTCCTGCAAAATCACGTAGCTACTTCCTCTAGAGGCGGTAAGAAAGGGTCTATATATTAGAAGATTGAATGTTTAGGTGATCGAACACCTAAACATCGATCTTCTAATATCGAACCTAAGAATACTGAACCCGTCAGGGAAACACGCACGTCGGCCAGTAAAAAAAAAACTTTACATACAAACTAAGTCGGGAGCTGTGACCCCCCACACCCCCCTTCCTAAATATACCAATTCGAGTTTGCTTAACAGTACGGAAATGGCAAAATCTGGCGAACGGCCAAGGGAAATCTTTCCCCTGCATTAAATCATCCATTCAACGTTTTTTGCTTTTGATATTAGAAGATTAATGTTTAGGTGTTTGATCACCTAAACATTCGATCTTCTAATATAAACCCGGTAAGAAAATACTGAAGATTTTCATCACTCCAACTGCTGATT
Organism: Protopterus annectens; assembly: GCF_019279795.1. NCBI lineage: Eukaryota > Metazoa > Chordata > Ceratodontiformes > Protopteridae > Protopterus > Protopterus annectens. The sequence continues at coordinate 282,515,055 of NC_056729.1, read as the reverse complement.
TCCCTCCACTGGATGGTTTGCTCAGCAGTCAAAGTGAAGCTGACCGGTTGTTATATACTAGGCGGGATACAACCCATACAGCCAAAAGTCTACTGCATTGGTAAGAATAATGAACATTTTATTTATTTATTCTTTGTTGATGGGGTTAGTTCCACTAGGCTGGTGACCTCTTTTTGGGACAGACCCGAGGAGGTCATTGAACTACTAGGGGAAATCTGGCCAGGGTATTGGGGACTTCCCCTACTCTTTTCAATAGGTGTGACAGGATCTTTTCCATCCACTTGAGCCACCACCAACACAAGGAAATGGCACCACGGTTTAAATGTCTTACCCAAAGAAGGACACCCTCAGGAGTGCAACACCCCCTTCCCCCAATCCTGCGCTGCAGTGTCAGCAATCCAATCTCCTGGACTGGGAAAAGAACCCACAGCCTTCAGGTCTTCCAGCATCAAAGGAGACTGCGATACCTACTAAACCACTGACACTGTGAATTTACAACAAAAGACAATGAAAAAGTAAGCTGACACAACTGAGAGCAACCACATCTCAAAATATGGGGGAAATGCAAGTCAGAAGGTTAGAAATGATTCAGGACAAATACAATATGTGGACTTACTAAAATAAACTATGGCACACCATAAAAATAGACAACCAAGACTGGAGTTTATTTTGCTGAAAACAGAACATGGCTTAGAGCCATTGCTTGCCTGCACAGGATGAAATGAAACGAATGAAAGGAAAGTTAAATGTGCAGAAGAACACAAGAAGGTAAGAGATAAGCCTAAAGGGAATAATGGAAAACGTTACCAAAAACATTGGAAGGAATGTACGAAGAGTGCATTGCTAGGACCCTGAACCTGCCCACATACTTGGATGCAACAACTGTGAAGGCATTAGAGCTGGAAGAAAGCAGAGACAGGAGGACTCCAAGACATGCATTATGTAAAATGTAAAGCTACAGAGGAAAAGAATGGAGTCCAAAGATGCAAGAAAGATACCAAAAGCAATGAACTGGAATCTAAGTTGATTCCTGAATATTTTAATGTGCTGTTAAAGAAAAGCATTCAGTGGATGCACAGATAAAACTAATGGTCCTGGAATTTCAAACATACACAAATTACCCAAGTGTACTGGTGGCATACTGAATCATTATGGAAGTTTGTAGAGGAAAAGAAGAGCGGAAGTACAAAAAATTACGGAAACACTGTGCAGAACCAGCTAATGGAGATGGACCAGGTGACATTCAAAGACATGTTTTCAGACTCAAAGCACTGGCATAGAGCAGCCAGAATAAAAAAAAAATACTCTTACTCCTAAGGAGAGTACAGTGACACAACCCAAGCAGGGAAGAAACAAAGGGAAGTCCCAGTTTTGAAGGGAAACCACAGAAACCCAAGAAATGAAAACTGAGATGGTCTGCACAGAGAGTGGAACAAAACATGAACAAAGTCCTCCAGCAGACAGACGAGCAAACAACCACAGGAAAAGCATATAGAAACAGAGGAGGTAATAAATGGAGCAAATCAGAAGCGCCACCAGTGAAAGAGCAAGGGGAGCAGGCAAAAGCGACAGTTAGTCAAGGTAGCCAGAAAAGTAGGCTACAGCAGACAGAGAAAGGAAGGCTGAAGCTAAAATATACACAACTGGGAGAAATGGACTTAACAAGAAAATGAACTATAAGGGAATTATAAAGTGCCCACAAAAGTCTGATCACACAATGTGGGTCAAGACACTGAGAGTGAGCATTGAGGTCACATCAAAATGCAGGTACTGCATTTTCTTTTATAAGCTGAATTGCTTGATATAAACTGTCTTAAAATAACTTTAAGAGAAACAGAATAAATACAAGTAGCCAAGTGCAGGTCAGACAACATGGATACAGAGACTATTCCACACACTCAAATATTTACAAACAAGGGTTAAAACTATGAAAAAATTAAATGAACCTGAATGTGGTCATGGGAGAAAAAAGCATTATTTTCACCCAATGAATTTAAATATGACAGCAAGCTACAGGTATGCAGGCATGCATGCCAATGATGTACAACTATGTGTATAAAAATATGTTGCGGATACTGTGCTTGCTTTAAACACAAGTAGTATATTAAATAGCAAATGATATTGGAAGGAAAACGGCACAACAAAAGGAATGTGGGAAAGTCCAGCAACATGGCATATTAAAGATAGAGAATGCAATTCAAAATAGTGTAGGAAAGCAAAGCTGTTATTTTCTGAAGCAAACTGTTTTTTTTTTTAATTTTGTACAACTTAAGCTATAAATGGGCAGTTGACAAATAACACTAAGCATACAGAATGAAAGAAACAGTACCTATGACAAATGAAAGGGAGAATTCTGAAAAGATAGAAATGACATCAGAAAAGCTGTCACAGAGTAGGTGTACTAACACTGTAAAAAAAAAGGCTTCTGAATGTTGCTGACCACTGATACAGCAAATTGCAAGGCACTGGACAGAAACAGCCAAGGGGGGTGGGGAAGTTTTGAAACAGATGAGAGTGCATTCAAAGGAAAAGCTAACCAAGCTGACAGGCTAGTGTGGTGTAAACAAATAAAAAATAACCATGGAGATAACAAAGGTTGGTGCGGAGGAATTAAGAAAAGAACTTCCCTGTGGAGCAAGTTAGGTGGAAAAAGACAAGAGAGGGTGAAGAACATGAAACACAAGAAAAAGAACACAAACAAAAGGAGAACCACCAGGGTAGAAAGCTGACATAACAAAAGGAGAGTTCTGTTTAGAATTTACAATAAAAGTAGATGTTCAAGTAGATTCACTGGTTCAGTCCTTAGTTTTGAGATATCATGCATGTAGGTGTAGCCTGACTTGCCTGTCTGACTTCCAGGGCTTTACCTTCCCCCTAGGGCTTTGGACAAGGCTCTCCCACTAGGATGTCCGCGGTATAACGGGTGTGTGACTTGACACCCCCTTCTGATCTTTCTTGCCCTAGCCCACAATTCATGTAGAAGACCTCAGCACTATAACCCTAGTGGCACAGATGGAACAGTCCTGTGTGCTCCATGTCTGCTCCAGATGTCCCCCAGTATCCCTCTCTCGGGGGCAAGAACAGACTAAAAAAGGAAGGGGAGCCTGATAGAAAAGTGACTAGCAAGGTGCAAAAGTGACTAGGATGCCACCCAACCCAATGTTAGAATAATAATGTGAAAGCAGAGGAGAAAGGAGGGAGGGAGGACTTCCAGACTGCAACAGTGAATCTAACTGAACATCTACATTTATGTTAAGTTCCTAACACAAACGTATTGTGTTTATCATAGTAAACATTACTGCAGTTCTTACTTTCAGGAAGATTCCCAAGGCAAGGACAGTGTGGGAAATGGATCTACACAGATAAGTAACACCTTGCAGGACATCAGAAACAAATCCTGCATTAGCCCTGGAAAATGATCCAAAACTGCAGTGTGTGAAAAAAAAATGTGGGCAGAGGTCCAGGTTGCTGCTTTGGCAATGGACTGTGCGGTAACACCCTTGGGATAGGCTGTGGTGGCTGCAGTAGCTCTACTGGAATAGGTTCCAATATGTTCTAGAATAATTTTTCCAATGGCTAAATTAATAGATACATTTAGCAAGTCATTTGGAAAGGATCTATTTACTTACTACTTTACACTCCTTCCCTTTTACAAAGGAGACAAACAACTGATAATATTTTTGAATCCTTTTGTTCTGTGTAAATAAAATCTCAGCTTTCTGTACACATCAAAGGAATGGAGGGGCCCTTTCTTCTCTGTTCTGAGACTTTGTAAAGAAGCCTGGTGTATGAATTAACGGTTTGGTTAAGTGACATTTCAGAAACCACTTTACACATGAAAGGAGTACAAACACATACATCCTGATACAAGGCCTGTAGCTCTGAAAAAAAAATTCTCAGGTGATGTGACTGTCACCAAATACAACTTCTTCGGGAGTGAGCATTGCAGTGTAGAGGAAGAAGCTGGTTCAGAAAGTACTCAGGTTAGTTTTTCTAGGACACAGCTGGTTTCTAGAAATCTCCTTTCTAGGTGGTCCAAGATGAAGGTCTCCTTTTAGGTACTGATTAACAGAGGATCTAGAGTAAAAGGGTGGATGGGTCTACTTGAAATAACCAAACACCGAACTCAAATAACCGAGACCAGAATCACGAAATCCCAAAACAGCGAAAATCGTGAAACTGTAAACCACACACGTAACACACACAAACAGAAACACAACTGCTTCAAACTAGCAAACACACCAACCTACACTAGTGATAGGCAGGGGGGCAAGCCCCCCTGCACCCCCCTACTTTAATATTCTAACTCCGAGATCGCACTAACAGACACACAAGGCAAACTCACACCCACACATTACAGTACGTCACACAAACAAACCAAAGTCACAACACACACACACAGCAATACCCCTCACAACTACACTTACACATACATACTTACCTACTGCAGAACACCAAAAGCGCTAACTCAAACTCCCGTAATGTCAGGATTTTGAATTTTGCACTTTTCGGTATTCTGAGGTTTTGTGATTCTGGTCTCGATCTTCTGGGTTTCAGTGTTGTGGCCTTTCTGTTATTTCAAGTAGACCCGGGTGGACTCCCGTTTAGACAAGCTGAAATGGCAGAAGCACGTACTCTAACTGAAATGTTAAGTTAGGACAGATTTATAAAGGTATGAGTTACTTCCAGGATCATAGCAACTTTAGCCTTATTTGGATCAAGATTCATGGAATGACACCAGAGGGTGATTCTTTTCTACTGAGGAAGGATTTTCTAGTGTTTCCTGGCCTCCCTCATTACTTTTAGCATGTCCTCCGAAAACATGTGCCCACCTAGAATCAAAGTGAAACCATCCAAGCTATTAGCCTTAGAGTGGCCAGGCTTAGGTGTAAGAGGGACCCTTTGTTATGAGTGAGTGCAGCCCCATGCTGGGGTAACACATGCAACTTCACCTGACTAGACTGCTCTGCAGAGGGAACCAGTGTTGCCTTCGCCAAAAAAAGTGCTACTCTAAGAAAAACTGACTTAAATATGGAAGGTATTTTTTGTCTTATTTCCTACTAGCAATTTATGTGGTCTGCAAAATGTGCGCAGCCCTGTTATCTTTTTCTCTTGTGAATGTAAGGAGATGAAAGGGGGGAGGCATGAATCTAGTGTGAGAAATAAAGTATATGGCTCTAGTGCTACCTAGGACATTTCTTGCATGTCCTGTGCACTAATAATCATAAAATGCTATTACAGTCTAGTTCAAATAAGTAACTGACTAGATATCTGAAAATAAAGCAAATGTTAAAATGCAGACAGTTACAAAATTATGTAAGATCATATGTACTGGTAGATTCTATTGTTTCTGGGATTATGTAATTAAGTGCTTGCTCTTTACAACAGTAATTACTGGTTCAAATACATTTGCTGTGGGAAAGCAAACAATTAAAATAAACTGATGGAATGTTTGTCTATAGAAAATAAATTAAATGCGCCCTGGTTCTCTAAATAAAGAAATTTATAAATATTTCACAATGGTCGTTGTTCCATCTTAGTCTATTTGGAAAACTTTGCTACATTTATGCTAAGGGCTATGTGCATTAACTTCTATATTTTTACCAATTATTTCTCTAATGTAGAGGGGCTACTTTCAGGACTATTTACTGTGGGACAGATATAATGTTTAGATCAGTTTTTTTCAGTACATACTCTGTACAGTGCAAATGGATACTGTTCTAATATCCAGTGTGCACTCTCTCATTCCTTTCAATATTTACTCTGTAATATGCACTGCATGCATCACTGTTTTATTTACTCACTTTTAAGATTTTATCATTTGTCTTTTTATATGCATATTATTTTTATTGTCTGAAAAGAGGGTTATCATTTACTACTACAGCCCCAGCAATACCACAACAAGTCTTGGGAGGGTATGAAGTTAGTTTGAAGACCTGGAATGGACAGCATACGACAGCAGAACTGGCAACAATGACACAAAAGTGAAAAATATATATATATATATATATATATATATATATATATATATATATATATATATATATATACACACACACACACACACACACACACACACACACACACACACACAAAGTCGTGTTTGTGTTTAGATTACCTGTTTAACTGTTGTAGGCTACACACTCAAGTGTGATAGCCATTTCTGTGCATTTAAAGTGTTTTTTTTATTGTATCTGCTTTATTTTCTGAAAAAAATATATATAGTTCTTTTCCTGCCTTTCTAAGCTAGTTTAGTCCAGTTTTGCCTTTCTAAGCTAGTTTAGTCCAGTTTTCAGGTTAGTGTTGAATTCAGGGCTGTGTTACAAGTTTCTGTGTTCGCCCATACCTTACTTGGATAGAAGGAAGTTTCTCTGTTCACAGTGAGAGAGGGAGCTTTGAGCAGTCTATCTGTCCCTGGAGGAGTGGTTTCAGCCCAGAAATTAGTAGTTTATTGGCCATTTTGGGCTAATTTTCATCTCTTTCATTTCCCTGCTATAAACAAGCTTTTAACTTAAGCACTCAAATCATTCACTTCTCATCCCTGCACTTGCCCAAAACTCATAGCAAGCACTAATAAACCTTAGCACTAGACCCCCTTATACTGTAGAGAAGGACAGGGCTCTCTATTCGACCTTACCAGCCAATCAGTAAAACAGTTCACTGTACCTATCCAGGCATGTCCAAAGGGCAGTTTCAGGTATACTCTCCAGTCCAACTGGTGGATCTGGGCATTTTAAGGCAATGTTACAATTGCCTCATGTACACAGACAACCCTCTCCTCCTTCCACCAAACACTAATGCATGTGAGAGATGCATTTATACAGCTAAAATGGAGGCTAAGCTCTCTCAACCCAAGACTAGACCAAGCAGTCAAGAGGAGAAGGGAATTACTTGCATCATACCACCAGTCTCACATAGACCTATGAAACCAGCACTGGCAAAAAACACACATAAATATACAAAAACATATTCGGAGGCTCTAAATAAAAATCATCTGCAAAAGCAACAGAGACCTCCAAAGCAGACATCCAAGCAACCTCCACCCCCCAACACAAACCGTGAAACACATACTTCACAAAACCAGTGTGCCACACAATCACAGCCCTTAAGGCAAAATAACATACCCAACACACTAGTAATAGGTGATTCTATAGTCAAGCACACTGACGTCCCACTCACTAGACTGAACAAGGAGAAGGTTACTGTTAGTTGCCTGTCCGGTGCCAGGATCCGCCACATAACACAAGCACTAAGGTCACTCCAGAACAAGTACAAATATGACTCTGTCATTGTCCTTGTTGGTGTGAATGACCTGAGCCATACCCCCCTGGACTACATGAAAAGAGACATGGAGGAGCTCTCTGATCACGTAGCCCAGGCTGATATGACCCTGACCCCGAGTAGCATCCTGCCCTCACCTAGAACGATACCACGGTATAGAGAAAAAAATATCAATTTCAACAAATGGCTAAGCTTCTGGTGTCATTCAAAGGGGATCCAGTGTCTGTCAGCCTGGGATGACATGCTCGACAAGCCATGCTGCTTTGCTAGAGACGGCTTGCACCTGTCACCCTTAGGCTTTTGAATACTGGCCAAGGTTCTTGCCACCCCCATAATGCCTTTTTTAGGCAAGGCTCAAAAGAGAAACCCACTGCTGGAAATAGCACAAGTAACAAAAAACTGAGGGTAATGCTGCTCAATGCCAGAAGTCTAAACCTCAAAATGCACGCACTCAAGGCACTCCCTTAGTATGGAGAAAATCGATATATGTGCAGAAACAGAAACCTGGTTTAAGGCTCCAGAGAGCACCCCAGCACTACCAGGCTACAACTCATACCATACATTTCTGCCACAAAACCTAGACCAAAATACAAAAGGCGGGGGAGTATCCATATTCATCAAGGATACCCACACCTCCAGGTTAGTGGCACAGCACGATGCTTCAGAGATCATCCACGTGCAACTAACAACGGGCAAAACTGCTATTCAAATTATAGCTTGCTACAGATCACCCACCATGTCCCAGGACTCCCACTCTGCATTCCTGGAAACACTGGGAAACATAAAGGTCATACCAAACACCCTGATATTGGGTGATTTCAATTATCTAAACATTAACTGGGAGAACTACTCAAGTACAAACTCCCTGGCCCAACATTTCCTAGAATTTATAAACTCAAATGCCATGGCTCAACTGGTTAACATCCCCACCAGAGATGACAACATATTGGACCTGGTCATCACCAACATGGGCGACCAGTGTTCCACACCGAAGGTCAACCCCTCGCTGGTTAGATCTGACCATAAACTAATCACTCTGGATATCCACATTCCGCCACCAACCCCGGTCAAAGAAACCACCGTGAAAAACTTTTCAAAATCAAACTTCACGTTACTTAAGACCAAGGTGGGAAGTTTCAAAGCCCCCATGCTAAAGGATAACGCTGTCCAAGCTGCAAAACCCTTTACTAATGCACTCTGCAGGCACCTACAAGAATGCATGGATTGTGCTATCCCAAACAAAACCAAAACTCTCACCTCCAAGAAAAGGAAACCAGTCTGGTGGACCCCTGCCATAAATAAGCTATACAACAGAAGAAGAAAACTAGTACAGAAAAAGAGTAAAATCCAAAGAAGGGAAGACATCCCTGATCAGTATCAGCAAGAAACAACGTTCCCTCATAAAATCATCCAGGGCTAGCTTCGAAAGAAAAATTGCCAAGGACTCCAAAGATAACCAAAAGGCATTCTTTAGCTATGTCAAGAATCTAAGTGGCAATTCTCAGATCTGCTCGGAGTTAGTGCAGAATGGCACAAAATACACTGAACCGACCGATATAGCCAACATCCTGGCAGACAAGTTCAGTGCAAACTTCACCCCCCTCTCACCCCCAAAAGGGACAATAACTATACCAGAAGAATGTAGTGCCCCTGAAATCACAGACAGGTTACAACAGTCCTTTCCAAAGCCAAAAACCCAGCAGCAATGGGACCGGACGGTGTCCCAGGCTGTGTCCTACACGAGCTCAAAGATGAACTAACCCCTCACCTAAACACACTGTTTAAACTCAGCATCTCCACAGGCTATGTGCCCACAGAGTGGTCCACAGCAATGGTTATTCCGCTCCACAAAGGTGGAGCCACAACGGACCCTGGAAACTATCGCCCTATAAGCCTGACTAGCTTGGTCTGCAAAGCTATGGAGCGCATCATCATGGATCTCATTAACAGAGACATTGGAAACCTCCAAACACTAGACCCAACCAGGTTCAGCTTTGTTAACAGCAGACCATGCCTCCTAAACCTGGTGAACTTCTTTGAGACAGTTACCAAGGCTATAGATGAGGGAAAGGTGGTA